>NW_007260129.1:41363-52208 GCF_000164805.1 Carlito syrichta | reverse complement strand
AGCCCAGCAGGTCGAGGCTGCGTTGGCCGGAAGCAGCCACTGCACTCCAGTCTGGGCGACTGAGTGAGACTCCAACTCAAAAAGAAAAAAAAAAATCAGACATAAGCCGGGCTCGGTAGCTCAGCCTGTAATCCCACGCCTTTGGGAGGCTGAGGTGAGTGGATTGCCTGAGCCCAAGGGTTCGAGACCCTCCTGGGCAACTTGGCGAGACCTCATCTCTACAACAAATCAAAATGAGCCTGGCGTGGTAGCGCGCGCCTGCATTTCCAGCTACTTGGAAGGCTGAAACGGAAGAATTGCCGGAGCCCAGCAGGCCGAGGCTGCACTCCAGTCTGGGCGACAGAGTGAGACTCCAACTCCAAAAAAATAAATAAAATAAGTAAAAGATCAGACATAGAGAGTGGTTTTGTTTTATATTTCGCAAACATACTTTCTGGCTTAATGGGCAGAGGCTCCGTGTGCTGCGCACCCCACTCTGTGCGGACAGCGCCCCGCCCCTCATGGGGCTGGTGCACATGACAGAATGAGAGTGGAAAAGGAAAATGGTGGCTCTGACCCCGAGAGGACCCGGAGGCCTCTGCTAGTGCCTGGTGGGCACCAGACACTGGGGGAGCTGCGCAGAGTGAAGGGAGAAAGTGCCATGCGAGGGCTGGAGCGGAGTGTGGGGCACGGCCAGAGCCCGCCTGCACTGCGGCTGGTGTCTTCACTCCACACTAATTTCAAGTTTAAGAGAATGTAATGCTTTGGACAGCTTTGGCTCCACAAGGTGTTATCTAAATTCAGGGTCATCTTCCCTTCAAGTTTTTATTGAATATTTTAAAATAAGCATTAGTCATATTAATTAAATTTCATACACATGAGGATTCTATTAACTTTTTCTTCATGTAAAACAAATACATGTGCCAGGTGTGGTGGCTCATGCCTATAATCGCAGCACTTTGGGAGGCAAAGGCGAGAGGACTGCCTGAGTCCAGGGGTTCAAAACCAGCCTGAGCAACATGGCAAGACCTCGTCTCTACAATAAGTAAAAAAATCAGCTGGGCATGGTGGTACATGCCTGTGGTTTCAGCTGCCTGGAGGGGGGGGGCAGAAGGATCACCTAAGCCCAGCAGGTCGAGGCTGCAGTGGCCGTGAGGGTGCCACTGCATTATAGCCTGGGTGACACTGAAACTATGATTCAAAAAAAAAAAACTAACTAATATATGCTCTTTATTTTAAAAAAAAACTTTATAAGCTGGGCCCGGTGGCTCAGCATGTAATCCCGTGCCTTTGGGAGGCTGAGATGAGTGGATTGCCTGAGTCCACGGGTTCGAGACCCGCCTGGGCAGTGAGACCTCATCTCTACAATAAATCAAAAAACCAGCCGGGTGTGGTAGTGCATGCCTGTAATTCCGGCTACTCGGAAGGCTGAGATGGAAGGATCACCGGAGTCCAGCAGGTTGAGGCTGTGGTGGCCGGGAGCGGCCACTGCACTCCAGGTCTGGGCGACAGAGTGAGACTCTAACTCAAAAAAAAAAAAAAATTTTATTAGTAGAGTCTAAAAATTCAACAAAATCACTGACAATCCCAATGATTCAGAAATAACCAACTTTTAGTATATATCCTTCTGCTTTTTTCCTAAGTTTAATGAAAAAATTGTAAATTTCAGTTCACTTGTAAGTATAAACGTGCCAACACAATAATATGGAAAACCACAATGACCATGGGCAAAATACTCTAAGCCACAATCCAAGCACACGGTGGTCCTGGAAGAGTCCCGAGTCAGCACCCTGGCCCAGGACGATCCGTCCCACTCAATGACTGGCAAGCGCAGCACTAAATCGGGGTAAGAGTCACAAGGCAGTGGACAAGACACAGACAGTCAAAGCTCCACAGGCTGAGAGCGTGGCCACAAGATGGGGGCAGCAGGAAAGGAGTTGCCAACTTAGGCTGACATGTCTTCCGCACAGCAGCACCACGGCCACCTGCAAGAAACAGGACAGAGCAAGAGGAGAAGGGCCCTGCTGCACCCCCAAAAGAAGACTGCCCTAGTAGGAAGAAAGCAGTGAAGGCAACAGGACAGAAGACACACAGAACCCTCATCCCTTCCCAGGCACAGACCCCAGGAGCCTGCCAAGTCCCTCAGACATGGGGCAGGGCTGCCAAAAGAGGAAGGGCAGACAGGCCAGAAGGGACCGGAGCTGGGGAGGCACAGGCCTCATGGAGAACGGACTGGCTCCCTGGGGCCGCTGTGCCGCAGACCAGAGCCCAGCAGGGAAGGGGAGCAGCGAGACCTGCCGGAGAGGGAGGCTCAGGTGGGGAGGTGTGACGCTCAGAAGGCAGAGGCACCAGCCAGGACAGCAGAAGTTCTCCTGGGGGAAGGCCACCGGTGTGAGCAAGACCTGTGGAAAGGCCATGAGGCTTGGGTGCTGCGGAGGCCCCATGAAGGGAGCGGGAAGGGGAGAGAGAGCACACAGGTGAACACAGGAAAGGAGACGCAGGCTGGCCGAGCTGTTCCCAGCGCTGGGAGTGAGGTCGGCAAAGGCGGAGGATGGAGCGAGGACACGACAGGGCCAGCAGGAGGAGACTGGGGACAGGCCGGCAGGAGGGGCCCCAACAGGAGAGCCCCCTCCCATGACCTGACAAGAAAGACTGTCAGCAACACGGCTGTGAGAAGCTGAGGTGGTGCCAGGGCTGCCTAGGGATTGCAAGGAGTGGCGGAGGCGCACGCAGACGCTGCAGGAAGGGGTGCAGAGCACAAGGAAACGAGACGGCTGGTGGTAAGCAGGATCCAGAGGCCCTCTTCAAGCAGGGCAGCATGCTGGCATGCTGACGGCACTGCTCCAGGAAAAGGAGCCACAAAGGGTTAGGCAGGAACTGTAGAAGCCACAGGCCCTCCGTCTCCTCTACGGCCGCGCCCCTTCGTCCTTCAGGGCCAGGGACAGCTCATGCAGGTCAGGGCGGTGAGCAGAGGGGTATGTGCAGTCTGGATAGGGGATTCTTCCCAGGGGACAGCCCGCTGAGAGGCAGAAGCAGAGACCAAGTCAACCGGGAGCACCGGGTTCTGGGGGGAGGCAGGATGCTGAGGACGCACCAGGATCTACGGGTTCCAGTCACCCCAGCCCTCGCTGCGATATCTGCAGCCTCCACGCTCATCTCCTGTAGCCCCTCCCAGGACAGCAGCCAGCCTCCTTGGACAGCTGCCTGCTGCACTCCCATTTCAGCAGAGCACAGCCTGTGGGGTGCACAACTCTCAACCCACCTCCCAGGTCCCCATGAATCAGCCATTCTTCAAACACAGCAGGCAGGGTCTGCCTCAGGGCCTATGCACGGGTGTTCTCCCTCCTAGAATTCATTGCCTCATCTCCTTGAAGTCTGACCAAATATCACTTTCACATAAGCAACAAAAGACAAATAACTGGACTTTCATCAAAACGAAAGCCTTTAGGGCTTCAAAGGATCCTGTCAAAAAACTGCCCATCCAGGGCACAGTGGCTCACCCCTGTAATTCTACCACCTTTGGAGGCCAAGGTAGGAAGATTGCTTTAGGCCAGGAGTTCGAGACCAGTAGCAACAACAAAAAAATTAGCTAGGTGTTAACATGCTACTTAGGAGGCTGAGGCAGGAGGATCACTTGAGCCCAGGAGTTTGCGGCTGCAGTGAGCAACCCCAATCACACCTCTGCACTCACACTCACTCCGGCCTAGGGAACAAGGCAAGACCCTATTCTCAAACAAAGTGAAAAGATAACCCAAAGAAAAGGAAAAATATCTGCAAAGCACACATCTGATAAGGAATTTGTATCTATACTATATAAAGAACTCTTAAAACTCAACAAAAATGTCACCCAGGCTGGAGGGCAGTGCCACATGAAAGGTGGTATCTACAGAAACCTAGAAGAAACTTAGCTTATTCTTAGTTTAGTCTTTTCGCCTCAGCATAGTAGCCATTAGAAAGCATTCAGACATTCTACTGCAGGACAAGCAGCAGCCTATCACATCCCCCCTTGGCAAATCTCTGTCAGATGCAGACCAGGACAGTCCAACCTTTCAAGTCATGGTTTAGCATAACAATCTCTAGTAAACTTTTAAGTTTTTTGTCAAGGCCAAAGGTCAAAGATCACTTTGGCTGGCCAAAGTCATAAAAGTCATCATTTGAGAAGGGCTCGGGTGGCTCAGCCTGTAATCCCGCGCCTTTGGGAGGCTGAGATGAGTGGATTGCCTGAGCCCGCGGGTTCAAGACCCGCCTGGGCAGTGAGACCTCATCTCTACAATAAACCAAAAAAATCAGCTGGGCGTGGTAGCGCATGCCTGTAATTTCGGCTACTTGGAAGGCTGGGGCAGAAGGATCACCGGAGCCCAGCAGGTCGAGGCTGCGGTGGCCGGGAGCGGCCAACTGCACTCCAGTCTGGGTGACAGAGTGAGACTCCAACTCAAAAAAAAAAAAAAAATTTTAAAAAGTCATCATTTGACCACCTTTGGTCAAGGAGTTTGTGGATTGCAAATGTCTAACAAGTCTCTTGCAGGGAAAAAACCCTCCAGGTCTAAACTCCCCAAGTGAAACCTAAAAGGGCAGACCGAGAGTGGGAAGCCATTTTTCATCTTGTTCTTAAACCCTGACACCATGATGAGAAAGTAGAAGCTATGCTTTTGGAGAAATGTACACTTTAAGTAAAATTAACTTTGTCTTTTCAGAAATAGACTTCCTGGTGCCAGGTATCTGAGGTATCTCATATTGGCAATCAAGCTTGCCTCAAGTAAAGGGAAATTACAAGGCCTAAGACATCATGCATTGGGCAAGGACAGTAAAAGTCATGAAACTTGTAATTACGAAAGTTATGACCGCTCAGAGGGAGAGCAGATGGGGATTCAGTCTTCCAGTAAATTGGGCCCTATCTACAGGGAAGCCAAGGATCCCCCACTGGGAATGCCTAGGAGATAAGGGGAGGTGCACCCTCCTTAGGTCTAAGGAATGTCATTTGGGAAGGTGCAGGAGAATTAGAATCCTTGCCACACCCTTCTCTAGGAGCTATGATAACATGGGTGAACATTAATGTGTCTCTGTGATACAGGATCTCCAAGACATCCACAAGTAGTTGATAAGGAAGTCACATCAGTCAGGGCAGTCAAGTGCAACATCTCTAAGAAAAGGATTTAAGCCAAGACTCTGGGGGGCTATGACGCCACACTCACCTAGAATGTAGGCCCACTCCCTGTCTGTGGGGGGTGAACTTTTCTTAAATAAATCTTTTCTTCTCTCACCTCCAGCTTGCCAGCCTTGGCAGTGCTGTGTGCCGCACCTTCCTGAGCCT
Organism: Carlito syrichta; assembly: GCF_000164805.1. NCBI lineage: Eukaryota > Metazoa > Chordata > Mammalia > Primates > Tarsiidae > Carlito > Carlito syrichta. The sequence goes on along the minus strand of NW_007260129.1, from coordinate 46,918 downwards.
CTCCACCCTCACCCTGTCCAGTACCCTAACAAACCTAATCAGTCCTTTGTGACCTGGTGACACAGATAAACCCCACCATGGCAGCAATCACGTGACTAACCCGCCCATCTGCCTGCCGTCCATCACCTGACGTCAGTACCTGCGTTTGCCTGCCCCTTTGTGATGACATGGAGCAGACCACCGTCCAATCACCTTAATGATTTCTCCCCATCAAGGGGTATGGTTAAAAGGACTTAACCACCAGCAGCCAGCGGCCACTGCCTTGCTAAACTCTGGTATGGCCATGTGCTCTTTGAGCTCTGGCTGTTGCCACGCATCCTGGCTTTTGCCCATTCCCCCACCCTCAGATGCGAGAACAGGATGGTCCAACCTTTTACCACACTCCCAGCACCACAGCCTCAACCTGCTGGGTTCGGGCGATCCTTCCGCCTCAGTCTTCCAAGTAGCTAGAACTACAGGCACGCACCACCATGCCCGGCTAGCTTTTCAATTTATTGTAGAGATGAGGTCTCGCCAAGTTGCCCAGGCTGAGATCAAATCCCTGGGCTCAGGCAACCCTCTCACTTCAGCCTCCCAAAGTGCTGGGATTATAGGCGTGAGCCTCTGCACCTGGCCAAAAGTGTTTTTAATAAGAAAAAGATCTAATCAAGCATTTCTCCAACGAACATATACAGATGAGCAATGAACACAGGAAAAGGTGCTCCAATCTTCGGTCATCAGCAAACTGCAAATCAAAACCACCACACTGAGAGACCACTGCATACCCATTAGAAGGCTAGAATTAAAAAGATGGGACGCTAACGATGACAAGTGTGGGCAAGAATGTGGAGAAACTGGAACCCTTGTGCACTGCTGGAAGGAAAGTAAAATAGTACAGCCACCATTAAAAGCAATCTGGCCGGGCTCGGTGGCTCAGCCTGTAATCCCGCGCCTTTGGGAGGCTGAGGTGAGTGGATTGCCTGAGCCCACAGGTTCGAGACCCGCCTGAGCAGGCGAGACCTCATCTCTACAATAAATAAAAAAAAAAATTAGCCGGGCGTGGTAGCGCACGCTTGTAGTTCCAGTTCCTTGGAAGGCTGAGGGGAAGGATCGCTGGAGCCCAGCAGGTCGTGGCTGCGGTGGCCAGGAGCGGCCACTGCACTCCAGTCTGGACAACCGAGTGAGACTCCAACACAAAAAAAAAAAACAAAAAACAAAAAACAATCTGGCATTTCCTCAAACACTTAAAGCAGTTACTACATGATCCAGCTATTCTACTCCCAGGGATATGCCTTAGAGAAATGAAAGCATTAGTCCACACAAAAACCTGTAAACAAGAATGTTCATAGTGGCCAGGCCTGGTGGCTTATGTCTATAATCCCAGCACTTCGGGAGGTCAAGGTGAGAGGATTGCCTGAGCCCACGGGTTTGAATTCAGCCTGGACAACTTGGTGAGACCTCATCTCTACAATAAATCAAAAAATGAGATGGGCGTGGTGGCGCATGCCTGTAGTCCCAGCTACTTGGAAGACTGAGGTGGAAGGATTGCCCAAGCCCAGCAGGTCGAGGCTGCAATGGCCATGAGCATGCCACTGTACTCCAGCCTGAGCAAGAGTGAGACTCTGACCAAAAAAAAAAAAAAAAAAAAAATGAATGTTCCCAGCAGCAGCACTGTGCACAACAGTCAAAACAGTGGAAACAACCCAAATGCCTACCAGATGATTACTGGACAGACTTGTGACATATCCAGACCACGGAACATTACTCAGCCACAAAAAGGAATGAGCTGCTGATGCATGCTACAACATGAATGAACCTTGAAAACAATCAAATAACTGAAAAAAGCCGGGCACAAAAAACCACCTATTACACAACTCCATTTATATAAAATGTTCAGAAGAGGCAAATCTACAGGAAAATAAAGTAAATCAATGGTTGCCAGGGGCTAAAGGGAAGGGAAAATGGGAAGGGACTGCTAAGAGTATGAGGTTACTTTTGAAGATAATAAAAATGTTCTGGATTGTTGTGCTGTCCACAAATATACCCAAGTTTGTCAGCTAGTAGTTCTGGTATATAACAGCTAATTAATATGCGCTTGATGGATGGATAAATGGGTGGATAGGTGGGTGGGTGGATACAGGATGAGTAGTGAGTGGATGAATGGGTAGGTGGGTGGATGTGAATGGATGAATGGTGGGTGAATGGATGGATCAGTACATGAATGGTAGGTAGATGGATGGTGGATGGATAGACAGGTGGGTGGGTGGATTGAATGGATGGATAGATGGATGGGTAGGTGGATGGATGGATGGCAAGCGAATGGATGGATGACAGGGTGGGTAAATGGGTGGATGGATCAGTGCATAGATGGATGGATGGTGGGTGGATGGATGGATGGTGGGTGGGTGAGTGGGTGGGTGGATGGATCAGTGCATGGACAGTAGGTGGATGGATGGATGGTGAGTGAATGGATGGATGAGTGGGTGGGTAAATGGGTGGATGAGCTAGGTGGCTCAGCCTGTAATCCCGCGCCTTTGCGAGGCTGAGGTGAGTGGATTGCTTGAGCCCACGGGTTCGAGACCTGCCTGGACAGGTGAGACCTCATCGCTACAATAAATCAAAACTATTAGCCAGGCGTGGTAGCGCGTGCCTGTAGTTCCAGCTACTTGGAAGGCTGAGGCGGAAGGATCGCCGGAGCCTGGCAGGTCGAGGCTGCGGTGGCTGGGGGCGGCCACTGCACTCCAGTCTGGGCGACACAGTGAGACTCCAACTCAAAAAAAAAAATGGGTGGATGGATCAGTGCATAGATGGATGGATGGTGGGTGGGTGGGTGGATGGATGAATGGGCGGGTGGATGGGTGGGTGGGTGAGTGGGTGGATGGATCAGTGCATGAATGGTAGGTGGATGGATGGACGGTGGGTAGGTAGCCAGGTGCTGGGTGGATAAATGGGTGGGTGAATGTGTAGGTGGGTAAGTGGATGGATGATGGAGGGGTGGATGTGCAGGTGGATGAATGAGTGGGGGGGTGGAGTGAAGAAAGGACATTTCTCTCTAGAAGGAGCCTGCAAGACCCACGTCAGTCAGTTCCCAGCAGTTGACAGCCCTTCAGTGCTGATACTCTGGTACCCCAATCCATCAGCATTCCCCATCTTCTCTACCAGTATGTCCCTTCCTACATCTACCTGTCTGCCTCTCCGTGGTCCTGCTTCTTCTCCAAAATAGAAAACATATTCTGCAAAAGTCTATAAGGTGGACATGAGCTCTCCATTGCAACACTCACTTTTCTTCTTGCGAAAGGTGCAGTCCACTTAAGAGGTACTATGCGCCACCCCTTAAAATTCTAAAAGGTAATTTACCCTAAATTTGGACAGGTTCTTTTCTGGATCCTATGAAACAAACCAAGCCACATACACTCCAAGTAAGACAAATTCCTACAAGATTTCAGATGCTGGGAAGGTCAGACCAACATGATAAACAGCGTAACAGCACCTCTTTCCTCACCCAGGTCTCTAAAGAGAAGAACAATGCTTTGACTACAAATATTTTCATATCAAAAACACCACCAAAACTTTTATTTCACCTAAATAAACCTTCTCTTTGGTCATGTTTCTTCCCCCTAGTGCCATGATCCACAAACGCATCATAGTGCCTCAAGCAGAAGACAAACACCCTAAAATTCACAACTCCATCCCTAAAATCCACTGAAATGAAAAGCACATGTCTACCTAAGCTGCAGCCTCTGGGGTCCTGCGTCCCCATAAGCCCGGGCTCTGCCCACACCGCGAGCTGCAGCTGCCCACCTGCTGATGGTCTCCACAAGCCACCCTCCCCAAAGGGCTTGGAGGAAGAGGCATGGAGGAAGGCCCGAACCAGACCTCAGCACGGCCGGGGGAAACGTCTCCTCAGAAAGCACAATATTTCAACTCAGAAAAAACAGAACAAATCAACTCCTTGGGTTGCGCTGTTATCACTAACCACCATTGAAATTTACATCACAGGTGCTGCAAAAAATTCCTGGCATCAGCACATTTGCATACCTGGTTTAGCAGTTCCTCTCAGAACCACTACCCAAAACAGTGCCAGTCTTCAATGCACAGCATCCCCACAGACGCCACTGCTGCTGGGAACACGTGAGCAAGGGCACCACCAGGGCGCACAAGCGGCCTCCACCCAGTGCTTCAAGGGCAGGCACAAAGGAACAGCCCCATTGTTCCTTCTTCCTCGTTGCGCTGTATGCCCGAGCTGGAGTTTTCTCAGATCTAGGCAAGAAGCCTACCCTCCCCCACCCTTTTGTTCCAAGAATGCGGTTCTAGAACGGGCAGCCTATGAATGAATCTGCTCTAATCCTGTTACTTGCAATAAATAAACAAATGACAACCCAGCCCTCCTCAATAGGTCTCTCCCAGATGTGTCTAGCACTTGCTCAGACATTGTCTTGTCTTCTATAGAACTGCTCAGAAACCCAAGTGGGAACTGCCGCCTTGGGTTTCCGCATCTCTCAACTTCTTTGTCATTCAAAGGAAAATGGAGCCGCCCAATCAACAAGCCAGATGGCCATCCCACAGCCAGCAAGTGTGGGCGCTGCGCTGTGCAGGTTCCAGGGACGCACTGCCCCCACTCCTCTCAAAGGGGGGGTCAGCACCATTCCACCCCCAGAGCAGGCAGATGCCCCTCTCTGCAGCTGCATGGAAAGGAGCCCGGCACAGGGAGACAGGGCCAGTCCTCCCTGCTCCGGCTCACCTGACAGTGCCACCCCCACCAACCACATCTACCCACCACCACGACTGCCACAGGGGCAGAGCAGGAGGAGGAACAGGGAAACACTGCCAGTCAGCAAAAAAACTGGAGTATTCAATAATCACACAAGAGAAAAACTACTGGCTTATCATCAGCATAACTGAAACAGTGATGTGCTTCTTCCTGCTAAACAGCAAATTTGGGACAGGCCAGCACCTTCGGCTGGGGGAACCTCCCATGCCACCCCCAAGAAAGTGCCCATGTCAGTTAGCCAGACATCAAGACAGGTTTACTTTGGCAGGGAGAGGACGGGGAGGCCAAGGAGGTGAGCCCAGCATATTGCCCTGATCTAGAGCCCTGGCCCCAGTCTACAGCACCGTGCGAGGAAAGGGATCAACAAAGGAGGCAAGGCATGAAACGCCAAGCTCCACAGGCACCCTAGCGCTTCTGCCTGTCCTAGTGCACTGCGCACTGCGGCCAGCTGCAGGGAACCGCAGCGCTCACGCGCCAGCTCCCACACTGGGCATGCTCGGAGTCCCGCAGCCATTTCAGAAGCGGGACTGCCCAGCTCCAGCACTGCAAGCCGCAGAACTGCAACCCCCAGCCCGACAGGCAGCTTCACGTGATGAGTGTTCTCAGGTAGTAACCATCTGTGGTTCAGGGCACCTCCTCAAAAACCATGAACGCGGCCAGGCTCAGTGGCCCAGCCTGTAATCCCAGCACTTTGGGAGGCTGAGGTGAGTGGAATGCCTGAGCTCGCAGGTTCGAGATTCGCCTGGGCAACTTGGCAAGACCTCATCTCTACAATAAATCAAAAAAAATTAGCTGGGCGTGGTAG
>NW_007260129.1:32138-41149 GCF_000164805.1 Carlito syrichta | reverse complement strand
AAAAAAAAAAAACCTAGACAAGGAATCCGGGGACACGTCTAAGGGAACAAGTAAGAGTGGGATGCCGGCCTGGTCACCAGGACCTCCCCTCACACAGGTTTTTATCTCTACAGCCAAGAGCCCCACCGGACAAAGGATGAACAGCAAAGCTAGCACATGAGCCCCAACCACCCGACCCCTCCCAGCAGAGCTCCTGTCCTGGTGCCCCAGTGCCTCAGGTGGGTCTCAGGACAGCAATTCTACCATGTGGAAAACATCAGGAGGAACCAGTGTGAAGCAGGCCAGAGCAGGCGGCCCCTCCGCTTGGGCCACCCCCAAACATTTCCACCCTACTGATCCCAATCTTGCCCTTCGAGGGAGAGACCCTCCACAGTGGTGCTAGTCCTCCAGTCAAGACCAAGTTGTTGTTCTTAGTAAATAAACAATAAAAGAGGCAATGTCTTAAAATCACGTACCAGGTTTCATGCAAACTGCAAAATAAAAGCATGAATATTATTTCCTGTTTTTAAGGTCACATGAAAGCACATAACACTAATCTTTCTATATAAATGCTTTTCTGTAACTCTTGTTGGTCCAACATTGTGTTGACTGTCCAAGAGTCACAAAACAGTGGCTCCAGAGAAAGGGGCCTACAAGCAGTACCCACCCAGTCCCGGAGGTGAACAAGCTGAAACCCAAAACAGGCACAGAGGGGTCTTCCTTGTCCCATTATTTTTAATCATGTAAGTGTCCATTAACCCATCACTCACAACAAAAACTAGGATCTTGACAATAATCAATACCTAACCAGCCATGTGGCCCTCACTACCACATCATTCCTACCTCTTCCTACCAAACTATCAAGCTATCAAAACAACACCTGTGGGCTGCAGCCTCAAGGAAGAAGGTCCCACAATTAATGGGCTATCAATAAATCCTTCTGAAGAAAGTACAAAGGAACAATGAAATAAATTCAAAGGGGGGGGAGCAGGAAAGAGATGAAAGTCTCTACTGAAAGTTAAAATTTTTAAATAAAAATATCAGCAAATTGAATTTAACAGTATATAAAAAAAATAATACTACCAGGGATTGTTGGGTATATCCCAAGTACGCAAGTGTGATTTAGCTTTGGAAAAGCCATACATGTAATTCACCATGTTGCCAGATTTTTTTGAAGACTTAGAAAAACTTTGGTGAAACTCAATACCAAAGTATGATTTTTTAGACTCAGTAAATTAGGAATGGAAGAGAATTCCTTTACGCTGACAAAATGTATTTTAAAAATAAATAGGCTAGACGCAGTGGTTCATGCCTGTAATCTTAGCACTTTGAGAGGTGGGGCGAGAGTACAAGGGTTCATGCCTGTAATCTCAGCACTTTGAGAGGTGGGCCTGAATCCAGGGATTCGAGACCAGCCTGGGCAATTTGGCAAGACCTCATCTACAATAAATTAAAAAATTAGCCGGGCATGGTAACACACGCCTGTGGTTCCAGCCACTTGGAAGGCTGAGGCGAAAGGATCTCCTGAGCCCAGCTGGTGGAGGCTACAGTAGCCGTGAGCATGCCACTGCACTCCAGCCTGGGTGACAGAGTGAGACTCCAACTCTAAATAAATAAACAAACAGACATCATCCTGAATAGGAAAATATTGGAAACATTTTGTCCCAAATCAAGAATGATCATGAAAAACAAATTAAAAACTACACAGATGAATGAATACATATCTAAAATGGTGAAATGTCAGCATTCAGGGCATCTGGGTGAAGGACATTTGGGAAACCTACTGACTATTTCTGTAACCTTTTGTAAGTCTAAATTGATTTCAAACTAAAAATTTAATAAAATCATGTAAGCAAGTAAAATCAAGAATAAAGACATCCAGCAGCACAGCTTCTATCCAGCATTCTACTGGGAACCCTAATCAGCACAATTAGACAAGAAACTTGAGGCCTAGGGATCAGAAAGGAAGAAATAAAGCTGCTATTATTTGCAGATTATATAATTTACAAAGTATTAGAAATAACAGCAGAGCTTAGCAAGATGACTGTATAAAAGGTTAAATATTCAGTAGTTAGCTGTGTAGTTTGTATACACCAGCAGCAATTAGATGTTATAATTAAAGAGAATTTATAATTTACAATGGCATCCGAGAAACACCACTTTTTTAGGAATAAACCTATAAAAGATGACAAGACCTCTACAGGAAAAGTTATAAAATAGAAATAATTTCTAGCCGGGCTCGGTGGCTCAGCCTGTAATCCCGCGCTTTGGGAAGCTGAGGTGAGTGGATTGCCTGAGCCCGCGGGTTTGAGACCCGCCTGGGCAACTTGGCAAGACCTCATCTCTACAATAAATCAAAAATTAGCTGGCAGTGGTATTGCACGCCTGTAGTTCCGGCTACTTGGAAGGCTGAGGCAGAAGGATGGCCGGACCCCAGCAGGTCAAGGCTGCAGTGGCGGGGAGCGTGCCACTGCATTCCAGTCTATGCGACAGAGTGAGATCCCTACAAAAGAGGGAGGGAGGAAGGAAAACTGCATATAGTATAATACTCTCTTTATAAAACTAAAAACTATTAAAATAAAAATATGTATGTTTTATTTTTACATTTTAAAAAACCTTGTTAAGCTTTTTTATTTAAAAATCCTTTTTTTACAGGGCATGGTGGCTCACACCTGTAATTCCCAGCACTTTGGGAGATAGAGGCAAGAGGATTGTCTGAGCCGAGGGGTTTGAGACCGAGGGGCAAGTTGGCGAGACCTCATCTCTACAATAAATCAAAAAACCAGGCAGACATGGTGACTTACACCTGTAGTTGCAGCTACTTGGAAGGCTGAGGCGGAAGGATTGCCTGAGCCCAGTAGGTGGAGGCTGTGGTAATTGTGAGCATGCCTCTGCACTCCATCCTGGGCAACAGTGAGACTCTAACGCAAAAAAAAAAATTCGTTTTACATTTAAGGAGTGCAAGTGCAGACTTGTTACAAACATATATTGAGTAGTGAAGTCTAGGCTTTTAGTATACCCATTACCCAAATAGTGAATACTATACTCATAGGTATTTTTTAACCCTAAAATATGTACAAATAAGAAATATGAATAAGTGCAATAAAACTATAAAAAAAGAAAGCCAGGAAATAATGAGCACAAGATTCAGAATAATTACTGAATTTCCCAATCTGACATGCAAATGTTAAATTTTTTATTAGAATCCTTTTTCGGCAGGGCTTGGTGGCTCAGCCTGTAATCCCGTGCCTTGGGAGGCCGAGGTGAGTGAATTGCCTGAGCCCGTGGGTTCAAGACCCACCTGGGCAACTTGGAGATACCTCATCTCTACAATAAAAATCAAAAAAATTAGCCAGGCGTGGTAGCGCGCACCTGTAGTTCCAGCCGCTTGGAAGGTGGAGGCGGAAGGATCGCCGGAGCCCAGCAGGTCGAGGCTGTGGTGGCCGGGAGCAGCCACTGCACTCCAGTCTGGGTGACAGAGTGAGACTCCAACTCAAAAAAAATAAAATAAAAGAATCCTTTTTCTGGAGTGCATGTGTTTAATTTTCCAAACAAATATGTACATGTATATGAGTTATTTTTAAAATGTGTCAACAGAGGTCATATGGGTCATGAACTTAACAATTTTCTTTGTAGTAAAATTTTATGAAATATCACTTAAATACCTATATTTTTGTATCACTATAAGATTTCTTTTCTCTATGCAATCGTATAAAAAGTCATGGGGAAAAACCAAGATACTTTCAGATGATGAAAGCCAAGGTGAAAGGACAGAAAAACACAGAGGCAGCTAACTTAGAAACGATGAGTAGGAAAAGCAATTCTGAAGTCAGAAAAAGAGCATTCTGGATAGAAAGGACAGTAAATGACATAAGCTTGGTGTATTTAAGCAGCAGAAGTCCAGTCCAGCCAGCATGTGACAAGCAAGGGAGAGAGACAGCAGGGGCCCAAGGTCACAGGGCAGCCGCATTTTCTGGTGACTGTAATATTGGGAGGGGGTAGTCCAGGTGAATCTGCATTTGTTTTGGTTCTTTCTAAGGACCGCTCTGGATTGCTGGTAAAAAATACACCGTAGAAGTAAGAGAGTGACTCGTTCAGAGAGCACTGCAGTGGTCCCAAAGACAGAGGGTCTAGACTCAAGCTGAAGTGGCCAGATCCTATCATATTCTCTGCCAGGGACTCATGGTCATGATGGACTTGGGGGTGCTACTGGCATCTGGTAGGTAAAGCTAGGGATGGCGCTAAACCTCCTACAACACACAGGATCGTCCACAAAAGAGAAACATCAGGCCCAAACTGCCAAGAGTGGCAAAGCTGAGAAGTCCTGCTCTAAACTCTAGTTCCTGAGGATCTCATGCAGTCTGGTGGCGTAGCTCCCTCTGACACCACTGACTCCCAAACTTACATTTCCAGATCAGACCTCCATCCGACTTAACACCTCCTCCTGGATGTCTAAAAGACAGCGCAAGTTCACCTTACCCAAAACGAAGCGAGTGACCTCCCCAGGTCTGCTCCTCCCCATCTCAGTAGCCACCGCGGCCAGCAGCTCAGGTCCAAGACCGAAAGAATCCTTCTGGTTTTCTTTTCTCTTCTGAACTTCATCCAGTCCGTCAGCAAATCCTTCTGGCTCTACCTCAAAGCATTTCCAGAACTGACGACTCCTCAGCGTGTCCTCCTGGACACCTCCCCCATGCCCCACGTGCACATGCAGTTTCTCAGTAAACCTGGACTGTTCCATCTTTCACACAGATCCTGAATCTGGCCTCTTCTCTCACTACCTCCACCTCCTCCTCACTAAACTGCCTCCCTCATCCCAACTACTGCAGCGGCCCCGCACCCTTGGCACCCCTCCGCGCAGAGCCTTCCAAGGGCCCTTGCAGAGAAGCCCAGGAGACCCCCACCCTGCTCCAGTTGTCCTGGCCGCCTGCTGCTCCCCACACCGTTTCCCACCGGTTCTTCCCTGCTACGTCCTACACAAGACACAAGTTCTGCCTTTTTTGTTCACTGCTACATGCCCAGAGCGCAGCACGGCGCAGGGACTAGAGAAGCACCTGCCGGCTGAACAGATAGAAGTGGAAGGACGTTGCTGCCGTGGGCAAGAAGCCGCGAGGTTCAGCAGAACTTTCCACACTGCCCCTGCCCCCGGGAGTGATTCAGCCCCTACTCTGGGCCCAGCCTGGGCGCCAGGCAATCAAGAGTAGCAAAGTTCAGTGCAAGTTCTCTCTAACACAGGACAGAGTCAACAATCTGTGCTTCTCAGGGAGAGGATATCAAAAGGGAATCTCAAAATTGTTAATTTCCTTCCAGTTTCTCTTCACAAGTATATACCACACATGGTTGTGAGCTGTACAAACTATTTTTCCCTTAAACATTTCATCATAGGCAGGCACAGTAGCTCATGCTTATAATTCCAACACTGTGGGAGCCCAACCCCGGAGGATCACTTGTGCCGTGAAGTTTGAGACTAGCTTGGGCAACATAGCAAGACCTTGTCTCTACAAAGAATAAAAAAATTAGCCAAGCATGGAGACATACACCTGTAGTCTCCACTACTTAGGAGGCTGAGGCAGGAGGACGCCTGCACCCAGCAGGTCGAGGCTGAGGTGGCCATAAGCATGCCATTACACGCCAGCCTGGGTGACAGAGCAAGAACCCGTCTCTCAAAAATAAAATAAAATAGAATCAAATTCCATCATGTCTCCATATTCTTCACAATTATCACATTAATGGTAGTATATTTCATCAAGTTGCTATATCACAGAGCATTAAAACTTTTTTCTCGGCCGGGCTTAGTGGCTCAGCCTGCAATCCCAGCATTTTGGGAGGCCAAGGGGAGTGGATGGCCTGACCCCGAGGATTTGAGACCCACCCGGACAACTTGGCGAGATCTCATCTCTACAATAAATCAAAAAAAAATTGGCCAGGGGTAGTCGCATGCACCTGCTGTTCCACCTACTTAGAAGGCTGAGGCGGAAGGATCGCGGGAGCTCAGCAGGTCGAGGCTGGGGTGGCCAGGAGCATGCCACTGCCCTCCAGTCTGGGTGAGAGATTCCAACTCAAAAAAAAATAAAAATAAAAAAATAAAACATTTTTCTACCACTGGTAATCTATGATATTTCAATTTATCATTATCTTTAAAAACACTATTAGCATTTTCATGTAAAGGATTAATTACCATGAATTTTCATTTGTTATTCAAATTTGGTACTCCTGAGCTGGGCCCATGGTCTCCTGAGCAATAAGGAAGCCATTTTTTTTTAATTGACTAGTAGTCTCACTCTTGTTGCCCAGGCTGAAGCGCAGCGGCACGCTCACAGCCACCACAGTCTCAACCTGCTGGGCTTAGGCGATTCTTCTGCCTCAGCCTTCCAAGTAGCTGGAGCTACAGACACACGAAACCACGTCTGGCTAGTCGTTGTGAAGTACTGTAGAAACAAGCTCTCACCAAGTAGCCCAGGCTGGTCTCAAACCCCCGGGCTCAGGCAATCCTCTTGCTGAGCCACTCCACCCGGCCAGTAAGTCTTTCTTAACCAGCCTCCATAAGCCAGGCTGGCCCACGCAGCTCCTGAAAACAATTAACCACTGGGCTCCTTCTTGCTGTGCTGCCCTCACACCAAGGTCCTCGATGCTGCTTCTGCTCACTGGCTGGCCTCGTAAGCCTAAGCATCAGCACCCCAACATGGATGCACCCCACCACCCACACGAACGCTGACTGCCCACTCACTTCACTGTCCCACTCAGACACAATTTCCTTGTCTGCCAATCCAATAACACCTTTTGGGTGTGGCAGGCCGAGGTCTGTGTGCCTCCCCATCCAAACGCTCCAATCTGGCCCATCTCATCAAAACACCAAGCAGCTTCTCTGTAGAAACTGGCAGGCTGACCCTAAAATTCATATAGAAACTTAAGAGACCCAGAATAGTCAAAACAATCTTGAAAAAAGAATAAAGTACTTGTAGGCAGACACTTCCCTATTTCAAACTGGGGTATCAGGACAATCAAACCAGTGTGGGAGTGGCATAAAGATAGACACTGATTGATGGGGCAGAATTGAGAGTCCAGAAATAGACCCATCACATTTGTGATCAATTAAGTTTTCAACAAAGACACCAAGGCGGTGCCACAGTGAATGGCTAATCTTTACAACAAATAGTGCTTGGATAACTGGATAGTCACATGCAAAAGCATGATGCTGAACCCCTACTTCACAACACACACAAAAAGAACAGCCCTGCTTCTGCTGAACAACAGTGATATATTCTGAGAAATGCATCATAAAGCAAATGCACCAAGAAGCAAAAAGAAGTATCTGCACTGGCACTCCTGACTTGCTGAAAATCATTTTGCTTATTTTACCCACCAGTAGAATTGAGAAAATCAGGCCTATGTACCAAGTACTTTATGAGTGCTTTATATAGTCATGCGTCTGCTACGGGGTATGTTCTGAGAAATTCGATGTCTGGCTCTTTTGCTGTTGTGTGAACATGAAAGACTGTATTGACAAAACCTAGATGGTACGATCTACTGCTAACCTAGGCTACAAGGTGCAGCCTATTGCTCCTAGGCTGCAAACCTGCACAGCATGTGACTGTACCGAATACTGTAGGCAACTGTAACACAGTTTTAAGTATTTGTGTGTCTAAACATAACCAAATATAGAAAAAGTACAATAAAACATGATATGAAAGATAAAAAATCGTCCACCTGTACAGGGCACTCATGTCCTATGAAGCTTGCAGGGCTAGAAGTCGCTGTAGGTTAGTCAGTGAACGTGAAGGTGAACGTGAAGGCCTAAGACATTATTGTACAGTGCTACAGACTTTATAAACACTGTACACTTAAGCAACACTAAAATTGCTTTAAAAATTAGCTTACTGTAGCTTTTTCACTTTATAAAATTTTTAACATTTTTACTCTTGCAATAACACTTAACTTAAAACACACATTACACAGTTGCACAAAAATATTTGTTTCTTCCTATCCTTATTCTATAAGCCTTTTATCTATTTAAAAATTTTAATATACCCTGAAGAACACAAATCACTCTATAAAAAAGATACCTGCACACGTATGTTTATCGCAGCGTTGTTCACAATAGCAAGAACCTGGAAACAACCATGCTGCCCATCAAAAGAGGGCTGGATTTAAAAAAATGTACATATACACGATGGAATACTACGCAGCCATAAAAAAGAACAAAATCATGAATTTCACAGCAACCTGGATGGAACTAGAGTCTATAATACTGAGTGACCTCTCACAGAAACAAAGATCCGAGTATCACATGTTCTCACTCATATAATGGACCTTGAACATCCAATGTAATACTATAAGAAAATGACTGACGGTACTGGGAAACTATGGGGGGGGAGGGGGATGGGATTAACAGTAGCAAATATCTGTCTGGGGATGGGAAAACACCTCTTATCAACAGGGTGCCTGAATGAAACGTAATTGTACACCTAACCCTTAACTGTACCCCACAAAACCATAATAAAAAATATTGATTAATAAAAAAAATTTTTTTTTAATTTTTTATTTAATTTCTGCAACTTCTTTGTTAAAAACTAAGGCACAAACACATATTAGCATAGGTGGGCCTACACAAGGTCAGGATCATCAATATCATGTCTTCCACCTCCACATCTCGTCCCACCAAAAGGTCTTCAGGGGCAATGTCATGCCCGGAGCAGTCATCTACTATGAGCTCAACGCCTTCTTCCAGAATACTTCCTAAGGAACCTGCTTTTTTACAGTTTACAGGTTATTTTACAGTTAACTTTTTTTTTTTTAGAGACTGAGGTCTTGTCAAGTTGCCCAGGCTGGACTTGAACCCTCAGGTTCAGGCAATTCACTCATCTCGGCCTCCCGAAGTGCTGGGATTACAGGCTGAGCCACTGAGCCCAGCCAACTTTTCTTAAAACTGGAACTGCACTCTAAAATAATGATAAATAGCACATTAAATACATAAATCAACACCAGTAGTCTATTATCATTATCAAGCATTGAGTCCTGTACCTTTTTTTTTTTTT
>NW_007260129.1:29045-31898 GCF_000164805.1 Carlito syrichta | reverse complement strand
ATTTATTGTAGAGATGAGGTCTCGCTGCCCAGACGGGTCTCGAACCCACGGGCTTAGGCAATCCGCTCACCTCAGCCTCCCAAAGGCATGGGATTACAGGCTGAGCCACCGAGCCCGGCTACCCAGTTAATTTTTTTTTTTTGGTTTATTGTAGAGATAAGGTCTCGCCTGCTCAGGTGGGTCTCGAACCCACGGGCTCAGGCAATCCACTCACCTCAGCCTACCAAAGGCGTGAGATTACAGGCTGAGCTACCGAGCCCGGCCTCCTGTACCTATTTTACATGTGCTGTATTTTCAAACAACGGGCAATGCCTTAAGTAAGTTTGTTTACATGCACTTCACCACAAACACATGCGTAATACATGATGATGGGAATTTTTCAGCTCTATTATATTCTTACGGCACTATCATCATATATGTCATCATGTAGCACATGACTATAACTCAAGACAGATCAAAGATCCAAATAAAAGAGTTAAAATTATAAAACTCTTAATGGAGAACACAGGCATAATTCTTCATAACTTTGGATTTGGAAATTGTTTCTTAGGACAGCAAAAGCACAAGAAACAAAATAAAACAATGAGTAGACCTTATCAAAATACAAAATGTGTTTCAAAGGACACTGTCAAAGTGAAAACATAAACCATAAAATGGAGAAATAAACATGTACAAGTCATATCTGATAAGGAACTAAAGAATACTTGCTGGCTGGGCACCATGGCTCACGCCTATAATCCCAATACTTTGGGAGACCAAGGAAGAAGGCTTGCATGAGCCTAAGAGTTCAAGACAAGCATGGGCAACAGGACAAGACCTTACCTCTACAAAAGAATCAAAAAATTAGCTGACATGGTGGTGTACTATAGTACCAGCTACTCAGGAGGCTGAAGCAAAAAGATCACTTGAGCCCAAGAGGTTGAAGCTGTGGTGAGCAGTGATCATGCCACTGCACTTCAGCTTGGGTGCCAGAGTGAGATCCCCACACAAAAAATAAAAAAAGACTCGTTAATAAAAAGACAATCCACCTGGGTGCCATGGCTCACACCTGTAATTCCAACACTTAGGGAGGCCGAGGCAAGAGGACTGCTTAAGCCCAGGAGTTCAAGACCAGTCTAGGCAACATAGTGAGACCTTATGTCTACAAAAAAATCAAAAAATTAGCGGGGCATGGTGGCACATGCTTGTAATCCCAGCTACTTGAGAGGTTGAGGAGGAAGGATCGCCTGAGCCTAGGAGGTCAAGGCTGCAGTGAACCATGACTGTGCCACTGCACTCCAGACTGGGGAACAGAGTGAGACACCTCAACTCAAAACAAAAGAAAACAGGAAAAAAACCCAATTTTAAAATGAGCAAGCCGGGCTCGATGCCTCAGCCTGTAATCCTAGCGCTTTGGGAGGGGGAGGTGAGTGGACTGCCTGAGCCCACAGGTTCAAGACCCACCTGGGCAACTTGGCGAGACCTCATCTCTACAATAAACCAAAAACTAGCTGAGTATGGTAGCATGTGCCTGTAGTTCCAGCTACTTGGAAGGCTGAAGCGAAAGGACCTCCAGAGCCCAGCAGATTGAGGCTGCGGTGGCCAGGAGCATGCCACTGCACTCCAGGATGGGCAACAGAGTGAGACTCCAACTCAAAAAAAAAAATAAATTAAATTAAATTAAATTAAATAAATAAAATAAGCAAGGCCTGGTGCTGCGGCTCACACCTATAATCCCAGCACCTTGGGAGGCCTAAGTGAGAGGACTGCCTGAGGCCATGGGTTCAAGACCAGCTGGGTAACCTGGCAAGACCTCATTTCTACAATAAATCAAAAAATTAGCTGGGCATGGTAGTGCATGCCTGTAGTTCCAGCTACCTTGGAAGGTTGAGGTAGAAGGATCACCTGAGCCCAGCAGGTCAAGGCTGCAGTGGCCATGCATGTGCCATTGCACTCCAGCCTGGGCAACAGAGTGAGACTTCAAGTCAAAAATAAATAAATAAATAATATAACATAATATAATAATAATAAATTAAATTAAATGAGCAAAGGATCTAAACAGACACCTCTACAAAGAAGATACACAAATACAAAGAAGATACACCATAAAAGTTGTTCAACGTCATTAGTCATCAGCAAAATACAAATCAAAACCACAAGATACCACTTCACACCTACTAGGATGGCTGTAACCAAAACACTAAACAATAACAAGTATTGACAAGAATGTGGAGAAATTGGAACACTCATGCATTGCTGGTGGGAATGTAAGACGGCACAACCACAATGAAAACAGCAGCAGTTCCTCAAATGGTTATCTGAGATCGCTGTGGACTGACATACAGTCTTAAGAAATGATACACAGAGATCCAGTGCACAATAGTTTTAGCATTACTTTCTAGGTGTTTTGCCTCTAACAGTCCTCTTATCTGACTGCACTGTTCAATACTAATATAATATCATTTGCATTAAATAAAATATTAAAGATTAGTGGAGATGATAATAATAGGACAGTCAATGGATAGATAGATGGAAGGATGGATGGATTAGACAGATTAGATAAATGGATAAATGGATGCATGGACAGAAGAAACAGACAAAACAGGTAAGACAGAAAGATTGATATATGGATAGACAAGAGACAAGATAGATAAGGTGGATTAATGGGCAGACAGATAAGCTAGATAAATAGACTGGATGGATAGGTGGATGGACAGATAGGATGAGATTGGTGGATGGATGGGAAAAATAACATATAGTCAAAAAGAGAGATGGAGAGGGCTGGGCTCGGTGGCTCAGCCTATAATCCCAGCACTTTGGGAGGCTGAGGTGAGTGGATTGCCTGAGTCCGCGGGTTTGAGATCCACCTGGGAA
>NW_007260129.1:25972-28714 GCF_000164805.1 Carlito syrichta | reverse complement strand
GACAGAGTGAGACTCCAACTCCAAAAAAAAAAAAAAGAGAGAGATGGAGAGGATTATTACACAAACAAGAGGGACAAATGGAGGATGAATGGACAGACGGACGGATGAACAGACGGTCAGACAGACAAGAGATTGGATAGAAAGATAATGCAAAATGGCTACGCGGGTTGGTAGACCAACAGATAAAATAGACTGATAGATGGTGGGTTGATAGGTGGATAGGAAGAAGGGATGGGGGAAGGGACAGGTAAGATGGATGGAGAGATGAACGTACAGAGAGAGAGAAGAGACAGGATATATAAGATAAACTAGACAAATTAAATGGATGGCTAGATGGATGGATGGAAGGACAAACAGGCAAGAGATAAATAGGATAGACAGAGATAGAGAGGAAAAACGAATGGATGAATAGATGGACAGATGGATAAGACAGAAAGGATAGGATCAAATATAGAGGGTGCCAAAAAAATGTACACACATTTTAAGAAAGGAAAAAACTATATTAAGATTGTAACACTGGTCGGGCATGGTACCTCATGCCTGTAATTCCAGCACTTCAGGAGGCAGAGGCGAGAAGATTCCTTGAGTCCAGGGGTCCAAGACCAACCTGGGCAACTTGGCAAACCCTCATCTCTACAATAAATTAAAAAATTAGCCATGAGTGGTGGCGCGTGCCTGTAGTTCCAGTTACTTCGAAGGCTGAGGTGGAAGGATCGCCTGAGCTCAACAGGTCAAGGCTGCAGTGGCCACGATCATAGTACTGCACTTCAGCCTGGATGACAGTGTGAAACGGTGACTCAATTTAAAAAAGACAAATGGTGAAGGTAGATTTTAACACATTTAAAAAGCACAAATCAGCCAGGCTCGGTGGCTCAGCTTGTAATTCCATGCCTTTGGGAGGCTGAGGTGAGTGAATTGCCTGAGCCCGCGGGTTCGAGACCCGCCTGGGCAGCGAGACCTCATCTCTACAATAAATTCAAAAAAAAAAAAAAAATCAGCCGGGCGTGGTGGCGCATGCCTGTAATTCCAGCTACTCAGAAGTCTGAGGCGGAAGGATCGCTGGAGCCCAGCAGGCCGAGGCTGCGGTGGCCGGGAGCGGCCACTGCACTCCAGTCTGGGCAATGGAGTGAGACTCCAACTCAAAATAAATAAATAAATAAAAATGAAAATAAAAAGCACAAATCCACTACTATAGAAGTTATTCTACAGTAATACCCAAAAAAATACGAAGTGGGAAAGAAAGCTCTTCTTCAGAGAGAAGTGCCAGCTAACAAATGGAGAAGGAAAAATAGAATTAGTGTGTTGATTAATTATAAAGGGGAAATAATACACATTAAGAGATGTAGTAGTAGGCAACCCCTTCGGGTCCCCTCCCTCCATGGGAGCTTCTCTTTCCTCTCAATAAATCCTGCTTACACACACACACACACACACACACACACAGAGAGAGATGTAGTAGGCTGGGCTCGGTGGCTCAGCCTGTAATCCACGCCTTTGGGAGGCTGAGGTGAGTGGATTGCCTGAGCTCGTGGGTTCGAGACCCGCCTGGGCAGGTGAGACCTCATCTCTACAATAAAATCAAAAAATTAGCCGGCGTGGTAGCGCGCCTGTAATTCCGACTACTCGGAAGGCTGAGGTGGAAGGATCGCCGGAGGCCAGCAGGTCAAGGCTGCGGTGGCCGGGAGCAGCCACTGCACTCCAGTCTGGGCAATGGAGTGAGACTCCAACTCAAAAAAAAAAAAAAAAAAAAAGAGATGTAGTAGGCCAGGCTCGGTGGCTCAGCCCGTAATCCCAGCACTTTGGGAGGCCGAGGTGAGTGGATTGCCTGAGCCCGTGGGTTCGAGACCAGCCTGGGCAACTTGGGGAGACCTTGTCACTACAATAAATAAATTTTAAAAATTTAGCCGGGCGAGGTAGCATGGAGGCAGAAGGATCGCCTGAGCCCAGCAGGTCATGGTGTCACTGCACTCCAACCTAGGCAACAGAGTGAGACTCTGACTCAAAAAAAAAAACAATACTGGGACAAACTGACATGTGAGTCCCTGATGTAATGAAAAGATGTGTAACATCACCTTCATAGTACTCTTGTCAAAATTGCTTAATCTGAATCTAATCACAAGGAAACAAATCAGACTATCAGATTGTGGGTCATTATGGAGAGCAAATGGCCTAGATTCTTTTTTTCTGAGTCACAGTCTCACTCTGTTGCCCAGGCTGGAGTGCAGTGACAGACTCACAGCCAACGCAGCCTTGACCTGGTGGGCTCAGGCAATCCTTCCGCCTCAGGCGATCCTTCCACCTCAGAGGATCCTTCCACCTCAGCCTTCCAAGTAGCTGGAACTACTGGCACACGCCACCACACCCGGCTAATTTTTTAATTTATTGTGGAGACGAGGTCTCATCATGTTGCCCAGGCTGGTCTAGAACCTATGGGCTCGGGCATCCCTCTCGCCTTTGCCTCCCAAAGTGCTGGGATTACAGACATGAGCCATCGTGGCCAGTCCAGCCTGGACTCAACTAAAATGTCTATGTCATGAAAGATTGGGGGGGTGAAGGGACATTCTAGATTAAAGAAGACAAAAGGAATACGACAACAAAATACTATGCACAATCCCTGATTTTGTTTTTTTAGTTTGTTTGTTTTTTGAGTTGGAGTCTCACTCTGTCGCCCAGACTGGAGTACAGTGGCCACTCCCGGCCACACAGCCTCGACCTGCTGGGTTCCGGCGATCCTTCCGCCTC
>NW_007260129.1:24524-25952 GCF_000164805.1 Carlito syrichta | reverse complement strand
GCCTCAGCCTTCCAAGTAGCCGGAATTACAGGTGCGTGCTACCACGCCCGGCTAATTTTTTTATTTATTTATTGTAGTGATGAGGTCTCGCTGCCCAGGCGGGTCTCGAACCCGCGGGCTCAGGCAATCACTCACCTCAGTCTCCCAAAGGCGCGGGATTACAGGCTGAGCCACCAAGGCCGGCTCCTGATTTTTTTAAAGCTATAAAAGACATTTAGGGAAATGAAAATGTGAATGATATATTAGACAACAATACCGTATCAATATTAAATTTTTTGAACGTAATGCCTGTACTGTGGTTCTGTAAGAATAAACTTGTTCTCAGGAGATACATACTGAAAAACTTAGAAGTGAAAGGTTGCAACATCTGCAACTTACCCTCTTAATGGTTCATTAATAACAACACTGCCAGCCGGGCTCGATGGCTCAGCCTGTAATCCTTTGCGAGGCTGAGGTGAGTGGATTGCCTGAGCCCTCGGGTTCGAGACTCGCCTGGGCAGCAAGACCTCATCTCTACAATAAATCAAAAAATCAGCTGGGCGTGGTAGCGCATGCCTGCAATTGCGGCTACTCGGAACACTGAGGCGGAAGGATTGCCAGAGCCCAGCAGGTTGAGGCTGTGGTGGCCGGGAACGGCCACCGCACTCCAGTCTGGGCGACAGAGTGAGACTCCAACTCAAAAAATAAATAAATAAATAAATAACAACACTGCCGAGAGTGGTGGTTCACGCCTATAATCCCAGCACTTGGATTAATAATAATAACAACAACATCACCATTTGTATACCCAACTCTGAACTGTACTCATCTTTAACATAAAAATTTTAAAATAATAATACCCTGCTGGTTTGAGACTAGTCCGGCCAACTTGGCAAGATCTCATCTCTACAATAAATAAATAAATAAATAAATTAGCTGGGCGTGATAGCGCGCCCATGTAGTTCCGGATACTTGGAAGGCTGAGGCGGAAAGGATTACCGGAGTCCAGCAAGTCAAGGTTCGGGTGGCTGTGAACGTGCCGCTGCACTCCAGTCTGGGTGACAGAGTGAGACTACAACTTAAAAAAAGAAAAACAAAATAATAATAATAATACCACTACCACATTATACATAGAGAAAGAAAAGGGATGAAGTAATTGATGAATCTAGGTGAAAGATAGATGAGTGTGCAGCATATGCTCTGACATTTTAAACAGGTTTAAAACATTTCAAAATAAAAAGCTGGGTTTTTTAGCATTTTCATTATCTAAGATTAGATTCAAACTTTAAATTACGTTGCTATTATTAGAAAAGCTAAATAAATAATGAAATGTTTCACTGTGGAAAAGAAAGATTATTTCTTTTTGTTTTTAATCAACAGATTCAATAAGTTTATTTATTTATTTATTTATTTATTTTGTTTTTTGGGGTTTTTTTTTTTTTTTTTTTG
>NW_007260129.1:16158-24448 GCF_000164805.1 Carlito syrichta | reverse complement strand
GATCCTTCCGCCTCAGCCTTCCAAGTAGCCGGAATTACAGGCGTGCGCTACCACGCCCAGCTGATTTTTTGATTTATTGTAGAGATGAGGTCTTGCTGCCCAAGCGGGTCTCAAACCCGCGGGCTCAGGCGATCCACTCACCTCAGCCTCCCAAAGGCGCAGGATTACAGGCTGAGCCACCGAGCCCGGCCAGATTCAATAAGTTTAAAAGCAAACAAATAAAACCAGATCAAGACCTATCATAAAAACCATTATAACAGAAGTATCAGCATGGAAATTTCTCCATTAAAGTCTCATTTCTGCAACAGTCTTCAGGACACAGCCTGTTCGTTTTGCCAACAAGCAAAAGCATCCAACAATTCTAAGTAAATAAAAGACTCATAGAAGGAAGGCTGGGCACAGTAATCCCAGCACTTTGGGAGGCCAAGGTAGGAGAATTGCTAGAGCCCAGGAGTTCGAGACCACCCTGGGCAACACAGTGAGACTTCGTCTCTATGAAAAAATCAAAACATTAGCCAGGTATGGTGGCACATACCTGCAGTCCCAGCCACTCAGGAGGCTGAGGCAGAAGGATTGCTTGAGTTCATGAGCTTAAAGGCTGCGGTGAGCCAGGACTGCACTCCAGCCTGGGCAACAAAGTAAGACTCTGTCTCAAAAAAAAAAAAAAAAAAAAAGCTCATAGGGCTGGTTGCTGCAAAACCCAAGAACAAAACGCCACAGGACAGCACCCAGGTCTTCACAAGTAACTAGTAGGTCTAGTTTACATACAATTTTACTAATCTTGGTGACTTGGTTCCCCCAGCATATCGTAAATGCAAAGAATGAGACTGTTCTAAAGGAAAATAAAGCAAAAGAGGAGACAGGGAGTGTCCACAGATGCTATTAGAGCCGGGCTCTCCCAGGTAGGCAGACCTGATGGAGAGAAACATATGCTACGGGAGTCCTGGGCAGAGCCTCCAGGAAGAGGAACAGAGAGTACACGGGCATGTAAAAACAGCCAGGAGGCCACCTTAGCTGGAGCACAGTGAGCCAAGGGGCAGTGACAGAAATGAAGATCAGACATAGGCAAGGGACAGGCACCACACTGGGCCTTGGAAACCACAAGAAGTTTGTGCGCAGTTCAGTAGCATCACTTGACAAGGACTGCCGGTCCCCTGAGCAGAGAGCACAGGGGCCATCAGGAAGCAGGAAGAGGGGCAGGCATGGGACACACCAACAGCTGTGGAGGGTAGACGATGTACTGAAGGGTGGAGGCGGCAGCCTCTCCCGGGAACATTCTACAGACGATGCCCATCACTGCAGGGCAAGGGGCAAGCCAAGAGACAGTCGTGCTTCACTCTGGGCAGAAGGCGCCTGCCAGGTCTCCATGCAGTTAGCATGTCCTTGAACCTGGAGACCAGGGCAAAGAGGCCAGGTGTGAGAATGAGGCTAGAGTCAACAGAATGCCAGGCTGCTGAGGAAATAAGGACACACACAACGGAGGTACCTTCGATACTTAGCAGTCAGGCTCAGGAAGAGAATCCTGCAAACAAGACTGGGAAGAAAAGCTCAACGAGGCAGGAAGAGACCCAAGTTGAGGCGTTCCAGAAGGAAAATGAAGGACCCGAGACACACCCTTTCTACTGAATCACTATGTCCAAGGCTGGAGGGAGGCCCAGTAAGACAGAGGCTGAGAACTAACCAATGGACTTAACAACATCTAGGTCAATGGTGACCTCCACAAAAAGCGATCTGAGGAGAGGAGACAAAGCCTGCTGGCCATAAGCTCCAAGGGCAGCTGGGGCCGGCACCGGAGACGGCATGGGCAAGAAGCCTGAGGAGCTGGGATTTAATCTGCAGAACAACAGAGAGGCATCTGAACATGAACATCCCATGTCTTCACAGACAGAAAGACAGAATGTCAAAGCTGAAAAGCGGCTAAAACATCTACCTTTGCAAGGTCTGCAGCAATGACAGGATCAAACTACACCAGAGCTCATGACACACGGACCTCACAAGGCTGCAGAAATAAAAACAACAGGCCATGGCCAGGCGCGGTGGCTCACGCCTGTCATCCCAGCACTTTGGGAGGCCAAGGTGAGAGGACTGCCTAAGCCCAGGGGTGCGAGACCAGCCTGGGCAGCTGGGTGAGACCTCGTCTCTACAATAAATCAAAATATGAGCCAGGCGGGGTAGCGCACAGCTGTAGTTCCAGCTACTTGGAGGGTAGAAGCATT
Organism: Carlito syrichta; assembly: GCF_000164805.1. NCBI lineage: Eukaryota > Metazoa > Chordata > Mammalia > Primates > Tarsiidae > Carlito > Carlito syrichta. The sequence continues at coordinate 22,232 of NW_007260129.1, read as the reverse complement.
GATCTCCGGAGCCCAGAAGGTCGAGGCTGCGGGGGCAGAGAGTGTGCCTCTGCACTCAGAACTGGGCGACAGAATGAGACTCCTACTCAAAAAAAAAAAAAAAAAGAAAAGCAGGCCTGCAACATGCATCCCCCACACAGCTGGCGTCTGCCTGTTCTCCCCCATGCCGTGAGCCTACAGACAGGCTCCAGGGTGGGGCAGCCTCTGCAGAGCCTGCCTTCCACCTGTCGACCGACTTTCCCCAGGCCCTCACTCCTCTCACCCACAACATGGGAGTGCTCTCCAAGCCTTGCACTCAAGTCCCCTTACCCGTTAAGCCCATTTCCTAGAGAACCAGCCCCTCGTCCTCTCCCCTCGGCCACAGGATTCTTGCCCTAGATGGTCCACAGTTAATGTAAACTGGAAACGTTTTTCAGGCTACAGCAGCCCTGTTCGACAAAAAAATACCATGAGCCACAACTGTAATTTTAAATTTCTAGCATCCACACTTGAAAAGTAAAAACAGAAGTAACGAATTTTAACATGTTTTATTTAACTCAGCATATATCCAAAATTATCATTTCAACATGTAACCAATATAAAATAATTAGTACAAAAAAAGAGTGCAAAATATCTCGTTAAGCTCCTGAAAGCTAGTGTGCATTTCACATTTACAGCACATCTCAGAATGGCATGGCCACATTTCAACTGTTCAAAAGCCACAACTTTGGAGATCACGGTCACCTCTCCATTCAGGTTTGTGTGTGCAGAAGCCAAACTTTCTCCAAGATTCCACCTGAAACCCTGAGCAAAAGAGACACTTGTCGGCCTCAGTCTGCAGCAGGGATGAAAACACAGGAAGAGCCTTCCTTTAATCAGGTTACACGTGTCCTCTTTGCTACTTCCATATCACTTCATCTCCTTTGAACAGCAAGTATCAAAGTGTATAACTTCCTTTTTCTCAAAACTGGAACACAAGGATCTCCATGAGTATAAGATGGGCACCACACGCCTTCTCATGTGCCTCTCAGCCCCAACACTGGCACACAGAGGCATTAAATACTCATTACAAAAATGAACAAATGAAGGAACACATGAATGAAATGGTTCCTGGCTACACTGAGAAGCTAATTAATTCCAAAAGTACTCACCAGGGGTCACAAAAAAGTACATAAATACATAAATAAAATCACAAGCCAGTTCTGGCCCTTCTCCATCTATATCAAGTTATACACCTTTTATCAGACGCTAAAAATATGGCAGGCAATATTAAAGGTGCTGGAAAACCAATGAAGCCTTAAAAAGGAAGCCCTAGCCGGGCTCCGTAGCTCAGCCTGTAATCCCGTGCCTTGGGAGGCTGAGGTGAGTGGATTGCCTGAGCCCGTGGGTTCGAGACCCGCCTGGGCAGGTGAGACCTCATCTCTACAATAAATCAAAAACTTAGCCGGGCGTGGTAGTACACACCTGTAATTCCGGCTACTCGGAAGGCTGAGGCGGAAGGATTGCCGGAGCCCAGCAGGTGAGGCCACACTCCAGTCTGGGCGACAGAGTGAGACTCCAACTCAAAAAAAAAAAAAAAAAAAAAAGAATCAAAGGCTAAGAGCTAAAACTGCAAAACGTTTAGAAGAAAACATAAATTTCCTGAGTTGGATTAGACAATTAGATATGACAATAAAAGCACAAACAACAAAAGGAAAAAACACAGAAAAATGTTTTTAAAAAAGTAGTCCATTACAGTTTGACTTTTGTCAATAAAGATTTGGAAGAGTGAAAGAGAAGGAAGGAAAGCAGAAAAAAAATTTGTGGAGTTATCCTTAATTTGGCTTCTTGGTGTACAAAGTCTGAAATATTATCTGACCTTTACATAAAAAGTTTGCCATCCCTGGCATAAGGCACCCCAGAGCCCACCTGTCTCTGTCTTGGCGAATGGCACCACCACCCACTCTACTGTAATTCAAGCTGAAAACCCAGCATCTGGCTCAGGCCTAGTCCCGCGAGTCACCCATGCCCTCCTTATGTGCCACATCAAATCAGCCATCACCCACTTCCTGAGGCCTTGCCTACTCCACTGCAGTCCCTCTGCAATCCGTTCCTCACACGGCAGCCAGATGACCAGAAGGACGCCAGAACGACCTTCACAACATGCAACCCTTAATCAGGTCACTTCCCGCCTTCAGCCTCTCCCACTGCTATTACGACAAGGATAAGAATCTTTAGCATGGTCTCTCCACATTGTCAGCCTACTTCAGTTAGCTCCTTATCTCATGTGACCAAGAAGATGATATAAGAGACATTCACAACATGCTTAAACCAGAGGCCTCACAGTCTCACAGATGATTGTTCTACTGTTCCCAGTTCATCAAGGGCCCTCACCACCACGGGAATGCTCTCCTCACCAGTCAGAACAGAAGTCTGAGGCCTGAGGGGACCTTGCCCAGTTCTCCGCTCCAAGAAGACCACTCAGGTGCCAGTGGGGTGGTGGGCACCTGCTACCCCGGCTACTTGGAGGCCTAGGTGGGGGGGTCACTTGAGCCCAGGGGCTTGAGACCAGCTTGGGCAACATAGCAAGACCTCATCTCATTTAAAAAAAAAAAAAAAAAAAAAGACGACGATGATTCAGGCTATGGTCTTGGGCTGAAGGGTTGATTTTTATTTCCACCTACACTTCTAAAGTGCCCTCTGCGATTTCTTCTTGACCTTTCCCCTCAACTTAGAATGCCCTTCCACGTGGGCCTAGGGCAGAACCGGCTCTAACACGTACCATATGAGAAGGCCACCAAACTCCTACATACCACACTTATCATCTACCGCATGTGGGGGATGTTAAAATTAAAGAATACAATAAACGTGCTTCCCAAAGTCACCAATGACCACCAGCCTGCCATATTCAGAGGTCAGTCGTCAGCTTTCACCTCACACTCTTCACAGCCGCAGACAAGGCTGGCCACTCTGTCTTCATGAAATACTGCCTTCAAGTTCTGCTATTTCAGTCTCGTCTGAAGGGCGAACTCAGGGTGCCGTGCTCCACAACTCCCTTCTGCACCAGATGCAGGCCTGGTTTCTCTTCCAAACTCTGTGGCTCCACCTTCCTACTCCACATAAACATGTGACAGCCTACGAGGCACCTCCATTTGCTGTTCAATCCAAAAAAAAGGCCTTAGTTTCTATTACTCACTGCTATGGCTTAAATGCTTGTCTCTCCAAAACTCATGCTAAAATTTAATTGCCACTGTAACAGAATTAAGAGGCGGGACTTTTTTTTTTGAGTCAGAGTCTCACTGTTGCCCAGACTGGATCCACGCAGTGGCTGCTCCCGGCCACCACAGCCTTGATCTGCTGGGCTCCAGCGATCCTTCCGCCTCAGCCTTCCAAGTAGCTGGAACTACAGGCACATGCTACCACGGCTGGCTAATTTTTTGGTTTATTGTAGAGATGAGGTCTCACCAAGTTGCCCAGGTGGGTCTCGAACCCGCGGGCTCGGGCAATCCACTCACCTCAGCCTCCCAAAGGAATGGGATTACAGGCTGAGCCACCGAGCCCAGCTAAGGGGACTTCTAAGAGGTGATCAGACCACGAGGGCTCCGCCCTCATGAATGGATTAATGTCATAAAAAGAGGAATTCAGGGCCCCTTCTCTCCCTCTCCAGCCCCTTGCCTCGCACCACGTGACCACGCAGCAAGAAGGCCCTGGCAAGATGCCAGCGTTTGATCTCGAACTTCCCAGCCTCCAGAAATGCAAGCCAGCACACTTCTGTTCCTTATAAGTTACTCCATCTCAGGCACTCTGTTATAGCAGCACAGAACGGGCCAAGACACTCACTGCTCTTTTTGCTCTTCCCTCAAATATACATCCAGGATCTGACCAATTCTTTTTTTTTCAGCAAGTGAATGTCAGGAAATTGACCAGTTCTTAGCACCACAGCTGTCATCACCCTCATCTGCACTCAGCATCTCTCAGCAGGAAGGTCCTCCTGTGCCCTCCCCTACCCCACACAGGCAGACAGAGCAGTCACCCCTCTGCCCAGCACCCTCCAGCAGCTACTTCTCCAACTCAAGAGTCAGGACAAGGTCTTACAGGGTGTGTGCCCATCTGGCCTCTACTTCACCACCATGCCACAGCACCCAGACCTTCTCCAGTGAACAGGTGGGTCTTGGGCAGGTGACTCCCTGGCTTCAGTCTCACCTGTAAGGCAGAGATCGTAGTTTCTAACTGGAAGGCCACCTTGACATGCAAACAAATAAAAACAGGAAAAGTGCTCAGAGCATGCCCGTCAGTCACAGAAAGGGCCTCTGCTTCACTTGAAAGTGTCAAGCTACCTATTCACAATCTTCTCTGCAACTAGCAGACGACAGCATCTCCTGCAAAGTATTAATAATCCTGGACATCATACAAGCACAAAGAAAATAAAGCAAAACACACAGACCAGGCACGGTGGCTCACGCCTATCATCCTAGCACTTTGGGAGGCCAAGGTGAGAGAGCTGCCTGAGCTCACGGGTTCAAGACCAGCCTGGGCAGCTTGGTAAGACCTCATCTCTACAATAAATCAAAAAACTAGTTGGGCACAGTGGCACACCCTTGTAATTCCAGCTACTTGGAAGGCTGAAGTGGAAGTTTCATCTGAGTCCAGCAGGTCAAGGCTGCAGTGGTCATGAGCGTACCCCTACACTCCAGCCTGGGCGACAAAGTGAGACTCAGACACCCCCCCCAAAAAGAAAATTAAGCAAAACGCAAATGCAATATTCTAGGGAAGACATGTGCTAACCTATGAGAGAAGGGCAATTGTTGACTGACTTCAGACACTCCAGACGGTTCACATGTTTCAGAATATTAAAGTTTTTATCTTTATCTTAAAATCTATGCCAAAAAGTTCTTCCTCAATTGTGCCATCCAAAATAGTCTGCATTCATTGAGTAACTATTTATAAATTAAAGCACACCAGTGTAAGATAATTAATTCTTCTTAAAATAAACAAAGCAGGCCAGGTGCAGTAGTGGCTCACACCTGTAATCCCAAAACCTTGAGAGGCCAAGGTGAGAGGAATATTTGAGTCCAGAAGTTCGAAAAAAGCGTGAGCAACGTGACAAGACCTCGTCTGCACAATAAGTCAAAAAATTAGCCAAGCATGGTGATACACGACTGCAGTCCCAGCTACTTAGAAGGCTGAGGTGGAGGGATCCCTGGGTCCAGCAGGTCCAGGTTGCAGTGCAGTGGCCGTGACAGAGGAACACTTTGGAAAAAAGAAAAAAAACTAAAGCAATTTCAGGCTATTAAATGAAATTTTTGTCATTTACAGATAGTCTTAGTGACAAAACTGTCACAAAATACATTCACAAACAATATTTTACAATAGTTTGTAAAGACCAGGCTCGGTGGCTCAGCCTGTCATCTTAGCACTTTGGGAGGCCGAAGCAAGTGGATTGTCTGAGCCCACGGGTTAGAGACCAGCCCAGACAACTTGGCAAGAGCTCGTCTCTACAATAAATAAAAAATTAAGGCAATCCCTTCGAGTAGCCTCCCTCTGTGGGAGCTTTTCTGTCCTCTCAATAAATCTTGCTTTCAAAACATGAGCTGAGCGTGGCAGCGCATGCCTGTAGTTCCGGCTACTAGGAAGGCTGAGGCAGAAGGATCACCGGAGCACAGCACGGGGTGACCGTGAACATGCCACTGCACTCCAGCCTGGGCGATGGAGTGAGACTCCAACGCAAAAAAAAAAAAAAAAAAAAAAAGTTTGTAAAGCTTCATCATAAGAAACTAGGTGAAATGGATGGACCTGACTATCGACGCCTGGCCAGCCTGTGTGCTCCCCATCCTCCTGACCAGTTGGTACTTCAGTTGACAGAGTGGGCTCTGACCTCCACAGACAGCAAGGAGCCAGGAAGACCTTCCCCACCTCCCATGCCCTGTTCCATCCCCCAGCACCTGAGAGCAGAGGTCTGGGAGCCACAGGGTTCCCTCTCACTTCCCAAGGAAGGGGAGCCCCCTTCTCGCTCACAGGAGGCAGCCTTGGTCCTTCTCCAAGGACCACCAAGGCCCTAGTTCTCTGCCCAGACAATGTCAGGCACTCTTTCTTTCTTTCTTTTTTTTTTTTTTTTT
>NW_007260129.1:4048-16119 GCF_000164805.1 Carlito syrichta | reverse complement strand
CACTCACCTCAGCCTCCCAAGGCGCGGGATTACAGGCTGAGCCACCGAGCCCAGCTTCAGGCACTCTTTCAGACCCCACTTCCCGCAGAACCTTTCCACCCCAGCCCCCGCACCCCTGGCAGCAGGACGACACACACAATCTGTCGCCTGAACCATGCCAGCCCTGCTGCCTAACCATGCTCTGCTGTCCGCTCACAGTCCTAAGATGCCACTGCACACAGTTGGTGCCAAACTGGCCCACATACCTCAGCTCCAGAGACCCGAACTGCCAAGAGAACTCGGTCCCCAATTCCAGTCCAACATACCTAAACGACGTCAAAAGAAAGGACTGCGTGCCTTGAAGAGAAAAGCTGAACTTGAGACCTGGAGAAAGCCAGGCAGCCAAACAGCACAATGTCTGGCACCATCCTCAGCTGGGAGTCAGTGGCCCCAGGGCTCTGGTCACGCCCACAACCATGGCTGTCCTTCCTTTCCCACTTTCGTGGCAGTGCGTGCCAAGCAACAGCTTCCCTATGAGACACGTCTGCATGCATCGCCAGAATGGCTTTCTTGAGAGTGAGAGCCATGCTGCGCTCCTACAGCAGACTCTCAGGAGAAACTTCCTTGCAGCCTCTCCGCAGACAGCAGAGGGACAGGTGCCAGAGCCCACCTGTTTCTGCTACACACACTAATCTCACAGAGCATAACTAAGTGATCCAAAACGAAAGAGAATAGAGATGTTAAGCACACGGGAGCCAACCCACCCACATCTGGATCACACTGGGTACAACGCATTGCTTTGAGTGATGATCACAGCACACGGACCAAAAATTGGAGAAAAATCACTGGAAAGAAAAAACAAACAAGGAAAAACAAACAAGTGGAAAGAAAAAACAAACACAAATGAATCTTGTTTGTTATGTTCCTCACTAATGGCCTCAAACGCCCCTGATCGAGCTGTGCAAAGGGAGGGCCAGGAGACTCCAGGGGGCGCCAGGCACCCGAGGGGCCAGGCACCTGCACCACCACCCTGGACCCATGACTTCAGCAGCAGTCTGTGCACATGTCACTGGCACACTCAGAAACGATCACACCTCCTTTCTGTCCCCAGTTTGCAGCTAAGGAGGATAGCTAAGAAACACAGGAAGCTTTAACTGCTTCTCTTTTACTATTTTGCTGTTCTGTGACCCAAAGGATACCTCACGTTGCCTGGGTAAAAACACTGAGAAGACACTCCTTTGCCTCTTCTGTGAAACAGAGAAACTAGGTTAGTAACCGTACCTGATGAGGTTGTTGTAAGGATTAAAGACTCCGCATAAACTGGGCTCGGTGGCTCAGCCTGTAATCTCGCGCCTTGGGAGGCTGAGGTGAGTGGCTTGCCTGAGTCTGAGGGTTTGAGACCCGCCTGCGCAACTTGGCAAGACCTCATCTCTACAAAAATTAGCCAGGCGTGGTAGCGCACGCCTGTAGTTCCAGCTACTTGGAAGGCTGAGGTGGAAGGATCGCCAGAGCCCACCAGGCGAGGCTGCGGTGACCAGGACCAGCCACTGTACTCCAGTCTGGGCGACAGAGTGAGACTCCAACTCAAAAAAAAGAAAAAAAACTCCGTACAAATCATTTAGTAAAGTACTTGACTCAATAAGCACCAAAAAGAAAAATCATAATGATCACACTCCTAGGTCGCAACTAAAGCCTTTTTAAATGGGTGCCCTTGTGAATAAACAGAACCTTGAAGGGTCCAATACACTCAGTCACACGAGACGTCTTTGTCTCCTGACTTTGCCGGAGACAGGCTATAGGAGAAGGGCTGTCCTGCTCTACCACCCACCACGTTTCTGTGTCTACCATTCATTCATTCCATGGTCTACCAAACAGAACCCACTGCCATGAAGTCTAATATCCTTCTCCAAAGTTTCACTGTCTCACAACAATGCACAGCAGTTCCAATCACTGCTCCCAACCTTAGCGCCTGCCTTGTCCCTGCCAGTGACTCCAGCAGCTCCCAACAGGCAGCCTCCTCACCCTAACTCCAAGTGACCAACAGCACCTCCTCTGCAAAGCCAGTCTGAGCCCTCCTGGCTTTCCTGTGGCACTTGTTGCTGCCTCCGACAGCAGCCATTTCAGCCCAGCCTTCTCTTAGGATGTCTCTGCCACCGCGTGTCCCTTTGACATCATGTGCCAAAAGGTGTACGTGGATATTTGAATACCCCAAAACTAGAAACAACCCAAATGTCCATGTGTAGTACAATGAATAAACCATGGTATATCCAGACAGTGGAATAAAGTTACATTATTTTACAGTAATGACAAGGAACAATCTACAACAGTTTGCAGCAACACAAATGAATCTTAAGTCACGTAATGCCGGTCAAAAGAACCCAGACTTGGCCGGAAATGGTGGCTCACGCCTATAATCCCAGCACTTTGGGAGGCTGAGGTAAAAGGATTGCCTGAGGTCATGGGTTTGAGACCAGCCTGGGCAACTTGCCGAGACCTCATCTCTACAATAAATTAAAAAATAAGCTGGGCATGGCAGCACATCTTGTTCAGCTACTTGGAAGGATGAGGGGGAGGGATCACCTGAGCACGGCAGGTCAAAGATGCAGTGGCCATGAGTGTGTCACTGTACTCCAGCCTGGGCGACAGACTGAGAGTCAAACTTAAAAAAAAAAAAAGCCGGGCTCGGTGGCTCAGCCTGTAATCCCGCGCCTTTGGGAGGTTGAGGTGAGTGGATGGCCTGAGCCCGCGAGTTCAAGACCCACCTGGGCAGCGAGACCTCATCTCTACAATAAATCAAAAAATCAGCCGGGCATGGTAGCGCATGCCTGTAATTCCGGCTACTCGGAAGGCTGAGGTGGAAGGATCGCCGGAGCCCAGCAGGTCGAGGCTGCGGTGGCCGGAAGCAACCACTGCAATCCAGTCTGGGCGACAGAGTGAGACTCCAACTCAAAAAAAAAAAAAGGAATAGGATAGATTAGACCCTGGAGGACCTTCGTGTATGATTACCTTTCGGATACACAGGGATTCAGTGAATACAAAATTGTCACAAGATTCAAATGGTCTCCCTGGACCACAGAGTCTCAATTCAGAGTTCTTTTAAGAAATAAAGTATCATCAGGCTCGGTGGCTCAGCCTGTAATCCCACGCCTTGGGAGGCTGAGGTGAGTAGATTGCCTGAGCCCACGGGTTTGAGACCCGCCTGGGCAACTTGGAGAGACCTCATCTCTACAATAAATCAAAAAATTAGCTGGGCGTGGTAGCGCATGCCTGTAATTCCAGCTACTTGGAAGGCTGAGGCGGAAGGATCACTGGAGCCCAGCAAGTCGGGGTTGCAGTGGCCGGGAGCGGCCACTGCACTCCAGTCTGGGTGACCGAGTGAGACTCCAACTCAAAAAAAAAAAGTGGCTGGATAAAGAAAATTTCACATATACATGTGATGGAGTATTATGCAGCCATAAAGAAGAACATGCATGATCAATGTTTGTATACCTAACCCTGAATTGTATCCCATATCTTTACAATAAAAATTAAAAAAAAAAAAGAAGCCACACTGGCCAGGCATGGTGGATCACTCCTGTAATCCAGCACTTAGGAAGCCCGAGGTGCGAGGACTGCCTGAGTCCAGGGTTTCGAGACCAACCTAGGCAACTTGGTGAGACCTTGTCTCTACAATAAATCAAGAAAAATTAGCTGGGCGTGGTGGCGCAGAGCACACCTGTGGTTCCAGCTACTTGGAAAGCTGAGGCAGAAGGATCGCCTGAGCCCAGCAGGTCAAGACTGTGGTGGCCGTGCAGCATGCCACTGCAGTCCAGCCTGCGCAACAGAGACTTCGTCCCCCCCCAAAACAAAGTCAGACAGGTGGGGCGCAGTGGCTCACACCTATAATTCCGACACTTTGGAAGACCTAGGTGAGAGGATTACATGAGCCCAGTAGTTCAAGACCAGCCTGGGCAACTTAGCAAGACCTCATCTCTACAATAATCAAATATCAGCCAGGCATGGTGACACACGCCTGTAGCTCCACCTACTTGGTAGGCTGAGGTGGAACAATCACCTGAGCCCAGCAGGTGGAGGCAGGGGTGGCCATGAGCATGCCACCGCCCTCCAGCCTGGTCGACAGAGTGAGACTCCAACTCTAAAGAAAAAAAAAAGGCCAGGCACATGCCTATATTCCCAGCACTCTGGGAGGCTGAGGTGAGAGGATTGCCTGAGCCCACGGCTTCAAGACCAGCCTGGGCAACTTGGTGAGACCTCATGTCTACAATAAATCAAAAAATAAGCCAGGCGTGGTACCGCATGCCTGTAATTCCGGCTACTTGGAAGGCTGAGGCAGAAGAATCGCCGGAGCCCAGCAGGTCGAGGCTGCGGTGGCCAGCAGCAGCCACTGCACTCCAGTCTGGGCGACAGAGTGAGACTCCAACTCAAAAAAAAAAAAAAAAATTAGTCGTGCACGGCGGCACATGCCTGTAGTTCCAGCTACTTGGAAGACTGAGGCGGAAGGACCACCTGAGTCCAGCAGGTCGAGGCTGCAGTGGCTATGAGAGTGCCACTGCACTCCAGCCTGGGCAACAGAGTGAGACACTAACTTAAAAATAAATTTTAAAAAAAGTCAGACATGAGTACATACTGCATGATGATCCCCTTGATATAAAGTTCAGAAACAGGCAAAACTAATCAAACCATCAGAAGCCAGGCCAGCAACTGGGCATTTTTTTCACCCTAGTATTCAAAGAGTTCAGAGAATACAGGCAAATTCCAAGGACAAGGAAGCAGCCAAGGCTCTCTAGGACTACCTGCTAGTCTTGGAATCTGACAGTAGGCAGAGGGGCCTAGACTCCAAGTGTAGAAATAATCTTAACCAGTTATTAAACAATTTTCAAATTACAAAGGACAGAGACAACCCTCTTGGTCTTCTTAGGCTAGCACTTATTAAGATTCTACTACATCAGATACTTTCTGTGTAGTATCAAAAATCGTTTCCCCCTTTCCTATATGAATTGTACTTTATGGTAACCAGTTTCTCTTTGCAGAAGCACTCCAGCAAATAAATGAAGAAAAGACTACAGCTCTTCAATTCCTAATGAGTTAATGACTCACAGTAATGAATATTAATGGCTGTAAACATCACAAATAAGACAAACTTATTATTGTTACAGATAAAAGAACTCAATACCAGTTATGACATATTATTGCTAAAGAAAAAAAAAAAGGCAAATCTTCATCTGATGGAGCTCCTAAAAAAAAGATGATGTCAGCCACAAGAGTAAGCCATGCATGTAACTTAATTTTCTAGTAGTCATGCTAAGAAAAATCAGAAACACATCAAATAACTTTTAACATTTTACTTAACCCAATATATCCAAAATACATTTCCATATGTAACCAACATTTTTTTTTTGAGTTGGAGTCTCACTCCATTACCCAGACTGGAGTGCAGTGACACACTCACAGCCACCCCAGCGTCGACCTGCTGGGATCCAGTGATCCTTCCGCCTCAGCCTTCCAAGTAGCCGGAACTACAGGGATTACAAATGCTGGGATTACAGGCTGAGCCACCAAGCCCTGCCATAACCAACATTTTTTAAAGTACTAGTGTGATAAGTCACACTCTCCCTTTTGCAGTAAGTTTCGGAAATCTTGTATGCATTCTGCACTTAAAGTTCATCTCAAAACACACTAACCATGTTTCAAGCACTCAAGAGTCACATGTGACTAGTGGCAATCATGTTGGACAGCAGCAGCTCTAGATCTTACTTACCAATGACGGGAACTATGGAGAACAGAGGAATTGTTAAAACACCACCATAAGAATGCCATCAGCAGGCCAAGCACCGCGGCTCAAGCCTGCAATCCCAGCACTTTGGAGGTCAATGTGAGGGGACTGCCTGAGCCCACGGGTTCAAGAACGGCCTGGGCAAATTGGTGAGACCTCATCTCTACAATTAATTTAAAAATTAGCCAGGCACGGTAACACACGCCGGCAGTTACAGTTTCCTGGAAGGCTGAGGCTGAAGGATCACCTGAGCCCAGCAAGTTGATGCTGGGGTGGCCGTGAGCATGCGACTGAACTCTGGCCTGGGTGACAGAATGAGACTCCAACTCAAAAAAAAAAAAAAAAAAAGCCGGGCTCGGTGGCTCAGCCTGTAATCCCGCAGTTCAAGAATAGCCTAGGCAAATTGGTGAGACCTCATCTCTACAATTAATTAAAAAATTAGCCAGGCATTGTAGCACACGCCAGTACTTACAGTTTCCTGGAAGGCTAAGGCTGAAGGATCGCCTGAGCCCAGCAGGTCGACACTGGGGTGGCCGTGAGCATGCCACTGAACTCTGGCCTGGGTGACAGAATGAGACTCCAACTCAAAAAAAAAAAGCTGGGCTCGGTGGCTTAGCCTGTAATCCCGCGCCTTTGAGAGGTTGAGGTGAGTGGATTGCCTGAGCCTGCGGGTTCGAGACCCACCTGGGCAACTTGGCAAGACCTCATTTCTACAACAAACCAAAAAATTAGCTGGGCGTGGTAGCGCGCGTCTACAGTTCCAGCTCCATGGAAGGCTGAGGCGGAAGGATCGTGAGTGGCTGGAGGGGAAGGCACTTCGCTTTATCTTGCTCATACCAGTATAGCTATCTTACCTACTCAAAAAATTAAATTTAAACGTCTACATCTTGACTTAATCCACCAGTCCCTCTGCATCTACACTCATGCCACTTGGGTCAAGCCTACTCCCTGGCCTCCTGCTTCCTGTGGTTTCCTTCATACGCTCTCCACACCACAGCCAGGTCGTCTTTCAAAAATATCATTCAGCCTGGACACAGTAGTCCCAGAACGCTGAGAGGCCAAGGTGAGAGAGGTGCCTGAGGCCCAGGGTTCAAGACCGGGGTAACCTCATCTCTACAATTTAAAAAAAATTTTTTTGGCCAGGCTCAGTGGCTCAGCCTGTAATCCCAGCACTTTGGGAGGCCAAGGCAAGTGGACTGCCTGAGCACACGGGTTCGAGACCCACCCAGGCAACTTGGCGAGACCTTGTCTCTACAATAAATTTTTTAAAAATTAGCATGTGGTAGCATGCGCCTATAGTTCCAGCTACTTGGAAGGCTGAGGCGGAAGGATCGCTGGAGCCCAGCAGGTCGAGGCTGCGGTGGTCAGGAGCGTGCCACTGCACTCCAGTATGGGCAACAGAGGGAGACTCCAACTCAAAAAAAAATTTTTTTTATATATCTATGTATATATGTGTGTACACACACACATATATAATCCCATGCCTAAAATCTTCAAGGACTGTCTACAATGGTTATGAAACATCCCAACTGGTTACCATGGCAACGAGGCCCTACATAACCTTGCCCTGCCTCTCCAGCTTCATCTCATGCCACTCATCCCTTCGGACCTAATAATTCCACTATGTACTAAAGGGTACAGACTCCACCCAACACACAATCGAGGGAACTGGGACTCGAGGTGACAAATGCCATGTACTTACTGAAAACACTAAAGACAGGAACGTATGTCAGATAACACAGGGCAGAGCAAGTACAATGGGACACAATCACCGATTATTGCCAATTTCAAATGTAAACATGCACACTCATAAGGATCAGAAAAAACCAGAGGACAAATATTTGGTGCTCTAAGATTTCTAGGTTTTTTTCTAAATTTGCTACAATGTTGAGTTCCTTAAAAAGTTTTCATATACAGTACATCATCCCATGTCTCACGTCCTTTAAGATATAGACAAACTCATCTTCCCAACACAAGTCTGGCTGCAGCATTTACTGCAATAAGGCAGGCCTTTTCTTGCTGCCTTTTCACTGACTCCTTCTCATTTCCTGCTCAGCAATATGTACTCCACTGTACCATTCAATTCTCGGGAACCAGGGACCAGTCTCAACAACTCGCATATCCTTTCAGATACATAAAACAGCACTTCATACATAGAAGGTGCTCAATAAATGCTTACTGATCCCTTGAAAACAGCATTTTAAGTATAATGTGATCAGAACCTAGCAACCTATTAAAAGTAGACTGCAGAAAGCAGTCCAAAAACTTTTACAAAATAAAGTACCTGACCAGGTCTGAGGGTTCACACCTGTAATCCCAGTATTTCGGAAGGCTGAGGCGGGAGAAATGCTTGAGCCCAGGAGTTTGAGACCAGCCTGGGCAACGTAGCGGGATCTCATTTCTACAAAAAAAAAAATCTAAGCCGGGCTCGGTGCTCAGCCTGTAATCCCAGCACTTTGGGAGGCTGACGTGAGTGGATGGCATGAGCCCGTGGGTTCGAGACCCGCCTGGGCAACTTGACGAGACCTCATCTCTATAATGAATAAAAAAATTAGCCGGGCATGGTAGCACGCATCTGTAGTTCCAGCTACTTGGAAAGCTGAGGCGGAAGGATCGCCGGAGCCCAGCAGGTCAAGGCTGCAGTGGCCGGGAGCGGCCACTGCACTCCAGTCTGGGCGACAGAGTGAGACTCCAACTCAAAAAAAAAAAAAATCTAAAACGTAGCTGGGCGTGGGGGCACATACTTGTGGTCTCAGCTACTCAGGAGGCAGAGGTGAAAAGATCGCCTGAGCCCAGGAGCGTGAGGCTGTGCTGACTTGTGATCATGCCACACTGCTCTCCAGCCTGGGCAACAGATGAGATTCCCAACTCAAAATAAATAACCAACTGACTAGGATGCTCTTGGGAAAGTGACCTCTTATCCAGAAAGACATCATTCCAAAGGAAAAGCCACCTCTGAAGAGCTGAAGGAACCACTTCAGATTTTGTATTTCAAAACCAAAACCTTCAAAGAAAAAAAAAATTTTTTTTTGAGTTGGAGTCTCATTCTGTCACCCAGACTGCAGTGCAGTGGCACGCTCCCGGCCACTGCAGCCTCGACACGCTGGGCTCCGGCGATCCTTCCGCCTCAGCCTTCCAAGTAGCTGGAACTATAGCTGTGCACTACCACACCTGGCTAGTTTTTTGATTTATTGTAGAAATAAGGTCTCACCAAGTTGCCCAGGCGGGTCTCAAACCCGTGGGCTCAGGCAATCCACTCACCTCAGCCTCCCAAAGTGCGGGATTACAGGCTGAGCTACCAAGCCCAGCTGAAATTTTTTTAATATATGGAAATACTAGGCTGGGCACAGTAGCTCATGCCTGTAATCCCAGCACTTTGGGAAACAGAGGCAAGAGGCTCACGGAGACCAGGAGTTCAAGACCACCTGGAGACCACAGCGAGACCCTGTCTCTACAAAAACAATTTTAAAAATTAAAAAGATAGCCAGGTGCAGTGGCTCAAGCCTGTAATTCCTGCACTTTGGAACCAAGGTGGGAGGATTGCCTGAGTCAAGGGGTTCGAGACCAGTGTGGGCAACTTGGCGAGACCTCGTCTCTACAATAAACCCAAAAATTAGCCAGGCATGGCAGGTTGCGCCTGTAGTTCCAGCTACTTGGAAGGCTAAGGCAGAAGGATTGCCTGAGCCCAGTAGGTTAAAGCTGCAGTGACCGTGAGCCACTGCACTCCAGCCTGGGCGACAGGGTGAAACTCCAACTTAAAAAACAAAAAAGAAAATTAAAAAGATAGAGATACTAGCCAGGCACCGCAGCTCAGCCTGTAATCCCAATACTTTGGGAGGACAAGGCAGGAGGTTCGAGACCAGCATGGGCAACTTGGTGAGACCTCATCTCTACAATAAATCACAAAAAATTAGTCAGGCGAGGTGGCATGCGTATGTAGTTCTAGTTACTTGGAAGGTTGAGGTGGAAGGATCACCTAAGCCCAGCAAGTCGAGGCTGCAGGGGCTATGAGCATGATACTGCACTCCAGTCTGGGCAGCAAGAATGAGACTCCAACTCAAAAAAAAAAAAAAAAAAAAAAAGCTCAGCCTGTCATCCCAGCACTTTGGGAGGCCGAGGCGAGTGGACTGCCTGAGCCCGCGGGTTCAAGACCAGCCTGGGCAACTTGGCAAGACCTCGCCTCTACAATAAATCACAAAAAAACTAGCCGGGCGCAGTAGCACACACCTGTAGTTCTGGCTACTTGGAAGGCTGAGGTGGAAGGATCGTCGGAGCCCAGAGGCCGACACCAGGGTGGCCGTGGGCATTCCACTGCACTCCAGCCTGGGCGACGAAGTGAGACTCCAACTCAAAAAGTAAAACTAAATTACAAATAAAAAGTAAATAAAAACTAAACAATAAGCAGGGGGACTTCTCAGATCTGAACTGTTTTTTGTAGTCACACCCGCCGCCACAGGCCAAATTACTTGTGTAATAACTAATAAGCATTCTGTATGTAGTTTGCTGAGGGAGCAATTAAGTTGAAATCGAACTGTCCACTTACCTGAGGAAAAGGCATCCATTAAACATGGTAAATTCAAAGAAATGAAAAGAATATAAAGTTCCTAGAGAAGAGCCCAAAATGTGGTTCTTATGAGCTAGATTACTTTCAAAGACAAATTCAATAAAACGTGGTCAAACATACAGTCCTGTTTCATGATATGACAGGAAGCAGAAAACGAAGGCTTCAG
This sequence comes from Carlito syrichta, assembly GCF_000164805.1. Taxonomy (NCBI): domain Eukaryota; kingdom Metazoa; phylum Chordata; class Mammalia; order Primates; family Tarsiidae; genus Carlito; species Carlito syrichta. The sequence goes on along the minus strand of NW_007260129.1, from coordinate 5,637 downwards.
CCCCTCTACCATGGCCACATATGAGAGCTCAGACAACCAAGCCACCCACAGATGTCCCTCCAGGGACGAGGGCTGAGCTATTCCCTTGCCAGCCTTTATTAGGACTCCAGAGCCTTCCCATCACAAGCCACACAGTAAGCTACCAAGATGGGAAGCCCATTCCCTGGGACAGCTGGGCTTTCAGCGAAGGTGAGAACTCACTTGCCAAGATTTATGGAAAGGGACTTCATAAATCCGCCTTCTCTTTTCGAAAATCAACCAAAGACAAGAAGCACAGGAAAGGGAAATAAACTCTATCTAAGAGACATCTGAATCCTCTACAACAAAACACGAAAAGGAAGACAGAGAGTGGAGGGAAAGCTAAGCCATCCACAGAGCAAAGGAGACACTCCAACAAGGGGGTCACTGCTAGGAAACTGGCCGAGAGACCCACAGACCACGGAGAGGCCTGGAAGATGGGAGTGACGCCTGCAGCTACAAAGGGTAATGGGTGGTGGGCCCTTGGGTCCCCCTCAGGCAATTGCTTTTCTTCCGTAGCCACAGAACACCAGAGGCTGAGCCCTGCAAAAAAATTCTACCAAAAATACACCAGGGACATAGGGACAGCAGGCACAAAGAAAGGCAGGAGCCAGCTCCTCAACTAACAACAGGAGATCAGGAAAAGGCCATCTACGAAACCACGAGAAGACCCTCCTCTTCCCCTTGCCCTTCAATCTTGAATTCAAGGAAAGCGGCTTGTACCTGCAAGGCAAGACACTGACCAGTGCTTTCTCCAAGACTAAACCATCCTGGAGAGCAAACCAGCAGACAGGCAAGGGCGCCAACGAAAAAACAGCAACAGCCAGGTGTGGCGGCTCACACCTGTAATCCCAGACCTTTGGGAGGCAGAGGCGAGAGGATCACTTGAACCCAGAAGTTCAAGACCGGCCTGGGCTACATAGAGAAATCCCATCTCTACAAAAAAAAATTGTAATTTTTAAATACATTTTAATGAGCTGGCCATGATGGTAAACATCTGCAGTCCCAGCAACTTGGGAGGCTGAAGCAGGAGGATCACTTGAGCCCAGGAGGTCAAGGCCACAGTGAGCTATGATCGCCACTGGGTGACAGACAAGAACCTGTCTCTAAAAAAAATTGTAAATAAAAATAAACCAAGGCTGGGCTCGGTGGCTGTCTGCTATACCAGCACTTTGGGAGGCCAAGACAAGTGGATTGCCTGAGCCCATGGGTTTGAGACTAGCCTGGCCAACTTGGTGAGAATTCATCTCTACAATAAAATAAAATAAAATAAAAAATAGTCGGGTGTGGTAGTGCGCATTTGTAGTTCTGGCTACTTAGAAGGCTAAGGCGGAAGGATCACCGGAGCCCAGCGGGTCAAGGCTGCGGCGGCCGTGAGCATTCGTGCCACTCACTCTAGCCTGGGTGATGGAATGAAACCTCAAATCAAAAAACTAAAAATAAATAAATAAATAAATAAACCAAAAAAGAAGCAGTTAACCATCACCCTACAGTGAAAAGCTACAAGCAAACAAGCCCCTCCAAACACAGTTTTCCATGTTTACGCGCTTTTTTTTTTTTTTTTTTTTTTT
>NW_007260129.1:2019-3845 GCF_000164805.1 Carlito syrichta | reverse complement strand
AACCCACGGGTTCAGGCAATCCACTCACCTCAGTCTCCCAAAGGCGTGGGATTACAGGCTGAGCCACCAAGCCCAGCAGCACATTTTTTTTTTTGAGTCGGAGTCTCACTCTGTCGCCCAGACTGGAGTGCAGAGACATGATCATGGCCACCACAGCCTCAACCTGCTGGGCTCACGCGATCCTTCTGCCTCAGTCTTCCAAGGAGCTGGAACTACAGTTGCGTGCCACCACGCCTAGCTCATTTTTAGATTTACTGTAGAGGTGAAGTCTCCTCAAGTTGCCCAAGTTGGTCTGAAACCCGTGGGCTCACGCAATCCTCTCACCTCGGCCTCCAAAGTGCTGGGATTATAGGTGAGCCACCGTGCCCGTCCAGCACTTTATTCTTCTTAAAGGTGACTAAACAGCCAATGATCACCAGACACTGAAAGGTTTCCGGGCTGGATGCAGTGGCTCAAACCTGTAATTTCGCCCTTTGGGAGACCAAGGCGAGAGAATTGCCCGAGCTCAGGGGTTCGAGACCAGCCTGGGCAACTTGGTAAGACCTCATCTCTACAATAAACAAACAAACAAACAAACAAAAAAACAATTAGCCGGGCTCAGTGGCTCAGCCTGTAATCCCGCACCTTTGGGAGGCTGAGGTGAGTGGAATGCCTGAGCCTGCGGGTTCGAGACCCGCCTGGGCAACTTGGCGAGACCTCATCTCTAAAATAAATCAAAAATCAGCCGGGCATGGTAGTGCGCGCCTGTAATTCCAGCTACTCAGAAGGCTGAGGCGGAAGGATCGCCAGAGCCCAGTGGGTCGAGGCTGAGGTGGCCGGGAGCAGCCACTGCACTCCAGTCTGGGCGACGGAGTGAAACTCCAACGCAAAAAAAAAAAAAAAAATCAGCCAGGCATGGTAGCCCATGCTACCTGGAAGGCTGAGGCAGAAGGATTGCTGGAGCCCAACAGGTCAATGCTTGGGTGGCTGTGAGTATGCCACGGCACTCCAGCCCGGGCAGCAGAGATTCCAACTCAAAAAGAAAAAAAAAATTAGCTGGGCATGGTGGCAAGCACCTACAGTTCCAGCTACTTGGAAGGCTAAATCGGAAGGATCGCCTGAGCCCAGCAGGTTGAGGCTGTGGTAACCACGAGCATGCCACTGCACACCCACCTGGGTGACAGTTAAAAGACGCCAACTCAAAAAAAAAAAAAAAAAAAAGCCAGGTGCGGTGGCCCATGCCTATAATCCCAGCACTTTGGGAGGCCAAGGTGAAAGGACTGCCTGAGGCCACGGGTTTGATACCAGCCTAGGCAACTTGGTGAGACATCCTCTCTACAATAAATCAAAAACTTAGATGGGCATGGTGACATGTTCCTGTAGTTCCAGCTACTTGGAAGGCTGAGGTGGAAAGATCACCTGAGCCCAGCAGGTCGAGGCTGCGGTGGCAGCCACTGCACTCCAGGCTGGGCAACAGAATGAGACGCCAATTTTAAAAAAAAAAAAAAAAAAAAAAAGGTTTCCATCATGCAAGAAAGACCAAGAGAGATAAAGCAGCAAAGAATATAGGGTAAACAAAAACAAAAACAAAAAATGCAGGAAAGAACAAAATTTTTAACAGTTTTAAGAATAATTTTAAAACTTACCGGGCTCAGTGGCTCAGTCTGCATTCCCGTGCTTTGGGAGGCCGAGGTGAATGAATTGCCTGAGCCGGCACGTTCGAGACCCGCCTGGGCAACTTGGCAAGACCTCTTCTCTACAATAAACCAAAAATTAGCCGAGCGTGGTAGCGCGCGCCTGTAGTTTCAGCTACTTGGAAGGTTGAGGTGGAAGGATCGCCGGAGCCC
>NW_007260129.1:0-1999 GCF_000164805.1 Carlito syrichta | reverse complement strand
AGGTCGAGGCTGCAGTGGCCGGGAGTGGCCACTGCACTCCAGTCTAGGCGACAGAGTGAGGCATCCAACTCAAAAAATAAAAATAAAAACTTGCTGGGCACAGTGGCTCACGCCTGTAATCTCAGCACTTTGAGAGGTGGAAGCTAGAGGATTGCCTGAGCTCAGGGGCTCGAGACCAGCTTGGACAACATGGTAATAAGACCTTGTCTCTACAATAAATCAAAAAAATCAGCCAGGTGTGGTGGCGTGCATCTGTAGTTCCAGCTACTTGGAAGGCTGAGGTGGAAGGATCACCTAACCCCAGCAGGTCAATGCTATGGTGGCTGTGAGCGTGCCACTGCACTGAAGCCTGGGCGATAAGAGACTCCAACTCAAAAAAAACGAGAGAGAGAGAGAAGCAGCCAGGCATGGTGGCTCGCACCTGTAATCCCAGCACTTTGGGAGGCCAAAGCGAGAGGATTGCCTGAGCCAGGGGATCAAGACCAGCCTGGGTGAGACCTCATCTATACAATGAATCAAACGATTAGCCAGCCATGTTGGCACACACGTCTGTGGTTCCAGCTACTTGGAAGGCTGAGCCAGGAGGATCTCCTAAGGCCAGCAGGTCACAAGGGTGCAGTGGCCATGAGCATGCCACTGTACTCCAGCCTGAGCAGCAGAGTAAGACTCCAACTCAAAAGAAAAAAGAGATAAGCAAAGACATCACCTATATAAAGTTTGATATATATACATATAAAAAACAAGAACAGGAAGTACTAAAAAAGGAATGGAGAAAAGGAAAGAACATAAAAATATAATAGCAGAAGTTGAAAATTCAGTTAAAAAAAGAAAAAAGTGAAAACAGTCAAAAATGCTCCCAAAAAGTAGAACAAGAGCAAAACACGGCAAGGAGGAAGATCTTAAAAATTAGAAGACGAAATACAGGAAGTCCAATACTCAACTACATGGAAAAAGAAAACACAAAGAAGACAGTAGAGAATAAACAGTCTCAAATACGTTGTAAAATATGTCCTATGATGAAAGCATCCATCTCCAATCTCTGGCTTTCTGGCTACATAGTAACCTGCACAACAAATGAAGAAAGCCTAGCACACCATGAATATGAGGAAATTCAAAGACACATGCATGCTCAAGTTTGGTGAGGGAATAACACAAAGGGTGAAGAACTGAGCTGGACTTCTCCACAGCAACAGCGGCCACTGGAAGACACCAGGGTCATGGCTTCCAAACAAATTCCAGCCCGAAGTTCCACGCTGAATTAAACTCGCTCTTCCGTGCAAGTGTGGTGGTCGCGCAGATACATTTTCAGACACACCAGCCCCAGAAGCCAGCCCCTTTCTGGACACGTTCCACCCCCTTGAGGGGGCAGACAGGGCGACGCAGGGGCAGGAAGGTCGGAGCCCCAGAACGGTGCTGTGTGCCCGGCCAGAACACGCATTCTGATGGGGCAGGGTGGACACGCTGGCCTACCCTTCGTGGAAGCCCCCAGGCAACCCCCAAAGTGGCGCGTTAAGACACGACGACACAAGCACATATTTGGAAACACGAGGCCAACGCTGAGAGCGGCTAGCGGCGGCTGCCACTCTCGGAGGGCAGATGAGGGCAGCGTTCCTGGGTCTCCTCGCCCAGGCTTTGCCCGACGTGCGTGTGCAGCATCACTTTAAGCCCCAAGAAACGAGGAAGGCTACGCAGTGGCCACCCTGCAGAAAAGCGTGGAACCTGCCTGAGAAGGCTTTCCTGCGGAGAGGTCACACCCTGCTGAGACAAGAGCCCAGTCAAGCCCCCCGGCCCGACACACAGACACACAAGCCCCAGGAGCCGCCACGGCCCGACACAGACCCACAAACCGGGGGCGAGTGGAGGGTGTATTCCACTTCCTCAAGGGCTCCCTTGGGGTGAAAGCGCGCTGGCCCTCGCGGTAGGCGGGGACAGAGCCAACGCGCCGCGAGAGAAGTTTCGCCCGCCAGCCGGGCCGGTCCGCCGCCCGGCGCCGGCGACC
>NW_007260128.1:329082-330196 GCF_000164805.1 Carlito syrichta | reverse complement strand
CATGTCTGGAAAAGATTTCAATTCTCCCTCATTTATGAAGCTTAGTTTGGCTGGGTAGGTTATTCTTGGTTGAAATTGTTTCTCTTTTAGAACTTTGAAGATAGGGCTCCAGGCTCTCCTGGCCTAAAGGGTTTCTGTGCATAAATCTGCTGCTATTCTAATTGGTTTTTCCTGGTAGTAGTCTGGCCTTTTTCTCTTGCTGCCTTTAGGATTTTTCCTTTCATAGCTACTTTGTTTAGGCGAATTATTATGTGTCTGGGAGTTGGTCTTCTCGTTTGTTGTCTTGCAGGGGTTCTCTGAATCTCTTGTGTTTGAATTTTTTCATCCTTAATGAGATGAGGGAAGTTTTCTTGAATGATTTCATGAAATGTTTGTTCCAGTGTGGCTTCTGTTTCTCTTTCTGCCTCAGGAAGCCCAATTCACTCTTAGGTTTGGTCTCTTGAAGTGATCATTCATCTCTTGAAGGTTTTGTTCTGTCTTTTTGAGCTTCTTTTCTATGCTTTTGACAGTTTGGGTTAGTTCTGTGTTTTGGTCTTCAAGCTCTGAGATTCTTCTGCTTGGCTGATTCTGCTTTCCATGCTTATTAGTCTGTTGTTCATTTCCATCACAGGATTCTTTACTGCTGTCATTTCTGACATCAGTTCCTTCCTATTTTCCTCTTGTCTCTCCTCAATTTTTTTAATTCTCTCCATTAATGTCTTGATGTCTGGGTTTGTTGCATGTAACCAGTCATTCTGGGGACTCTTCATTGTCTGTGTTCCAGAATCTGTTTTCTCAGTGTCTGATTTCCCAGGGGTTGTGTAAAACCTATATGCTTCTTTTGGTTTTTCTTCATTTGTGCGGTTTTTCCCCCTTCCTACTTTTTCCTTCCCTCCATGTCACCGTCTTCTTTAATTCTGTTATTCAGGGGTAAAGGGATTGGTTTTACTTCTGTTTGTTCAATTTCCTAGTCTTTATGTATGTCCTCTTACTTTGTTCAATTCTGAAGTTGCACTGTAGGTTGGAGGTGATCCTTTTTGCAGTTTTAAGATGTACTTAAGTGGAGAGCTGTAATTCAAAATCTGTCTGCAGGTCCTGGTATTCGCTGACAGGTGTGTGGATAATGTGGAAACCC
>NW_007260128.1:274712-328375 GCF_000164805.1 Carlito syrichta | reverse complement strand
CACACTCTGAGACATTTCGTTTAAGTCCAATGTCCTTTCAGGTCTGATTTCTAGTTTTCTTTTCAAGCTGGTAAATTAGTTTGCAGTTAGGGTCAGTTGCCCCTGATCTGCTGCGAAGGACAGTTCAGATTACCCTCCATTCAGCAGTTTGGTCTATGTCTTTATCAAGCTTGTTTCTCCCATTTCGGTGTTGTTACCTTGAATCGCCAGCAGGTGGTGCTATCTCAGCTGCTCGCCCCAGAGGGGGTGGGGCCGGACAGGAACAAGATGGCTGCCTGCCTCCGAGCAGGCAACAGGAATCCCACGCCAGGCGGGCAGAACAGTCTCGGATGCAGGAGAGGTGGTAGCGATCCCAGCACATCTTCCCTGAAGGGGTTTGGTGTGGATCGCCTCGGGCCCAGGTGGTGTGATGTGCTACCCATCACGGAGGGCACGGTGGCGATGGCAGCAGCGGTGGGGGGAGGGGCTGCGGTGGCGGCGGTGGCACTGTTTGCACTGCAGTAACTGTCCAGTCATTGCGATGTCCCAGTGGTAGCAATGGCCGAGCTCTGTCTGAAGAGCAGGTTGCGATGCTGGGGTCCCCAGCCCCCTGGGGCGAGAGTCAGAGACACACTGCAGATCTCCCTTGCAGAGGGCTTCAGACACCAGATTGCCCCATCGCCATCTTAGTGTAATTTCTTAAGGTAACAGTCAGGTCCAAGGAAATCTTAAATCATCCAACTTGTTTCTTTTAACCCTTCTTTCTGAAATACTTCCAATATCTGCTTTGTTGTCACTGATGAGTTGTGGTATTTCACTAGTGCTCTTGAGCGCGCCGATGAGCAACTTCCCGTCCTTGACAAATTTGTTGTTCTTCTTCAGCTCCGCTTCGTGCGACTTGAGCGTCTCCAGGTCATTTGTTTTTAATCCATCCTGACAATCTGTATCTTTTAAGTGGAGCATTTAGATTATTTACATTTAAAGTTAATATTGATACATGAAACTTTTTTCTGTCATATTACTGTTTCCAATTGGTTTTATAAATTTCTTGTGTTTTTCTTTTTCTCTGTCTTTTTGTAGTTATGATTTGACAAAATTCTGTTGCCATTAGACCCCTTTCTCTTTCTCTATCACATGACTGTATTATAAGAATTACAAGATTTAAATATATGTGTGATTTCATGATGGTGAATATTGACCTTACATTTTTAGTTTAAGAATGCTTTGAGCATTCTCTGTAGGATAAATCTATTAGTGACAAATTCCTTCCACATTTGCTTGTCTTGGAAAACTTTATTTCTCCTTCATTTATGAAGTATATTCTGGCAGAATACAAAATTCTTGACTGACAGCTTTTTCCTTCCTGCACTTTGAAACCTCATTTTTATTCTCTTACATAAAGTTTCTGCTTAAAAGTCCACTGCTAGCCTGATGGGGTTTTCTTTATAGGTGACTATTTGCTTTTCTCTTGCTAATTTTAAAATTATTTCTTTCACTTTGACTTACTAAATACAGTACATCATGATGAAGTCCTTTTTAGCAATGCATTCTCCTGGAGATCATTGTGCCTCCTGTGTCTGGATTTTCAATTCACTGGCTAGACTATAGATGTTTTTATTGAATATTTCTTTAAATAGGTTTTATACATGTTTTTATCTCACTTTTTCCTCAGAAATATAAGTACTTCATAAATTTAGTCACTTCATGTAGTCACAGATATCTCAAAGGCTTTGTTCATTCTTTTTTATTTTTTTCTATTATTTTTGTCTGACTAGATTATTTCAAAAGATATGTCTTCAAGTTATAACATTTTTTTATTTGGCTTAGTTTAGTCCATTATTGAAGTTTTCTAATGTATTTTGTATTTCTTTCGATGAATATTTTAGTTCCAGAATTTCTGCTTGCTTCTTTTTTAAAGATATTTGTCTCCTTGATAAATTTCTCATTCATATCCTGAATTGATTTTCTGATTACTTTGTATTCACTTTCAGATTTATCTTGCATTTCTTTGAGTTTCTTTAAAATCAATAGTCTGAATTATTTATCTGACATTTTCAGGAATTATTTTGTATTTGGATCTGTTGCTAGACAATTGTTGTGGTCCTTTGGTAGTACCCTATTTTGTTCCATATTAATGTTTCCTGTATCATTCCACTGATATCTGCATCTAGTGTAGCAGCAAAACAACTTTTTGAACTTGTTTTTGTAAGGGAGAAATTTTTCCTGAAGCTGTATGTATGTTGTTGGTTGAGTGGGTTACTTTGGCTTTAATTTTGATTGCCTGCAGTTATTTAATCTTTGTATGACTTCTTCAGTATACTGGGTCAGTGGTATCTGTGATTTCCTTGATGGCTTAGGGTATCGTTGAGGTTGTGGTGAAGTTTCGCTGGAGACTTGGATGACAGCTGAAACAGACTTTGAGCCACAACAGTGGAGAGAATGTGCCTGTTTTGGGGCCCCAGAGCAGTTTACACTGATTCCAGTATTAATGGGTCCTGGAGGGTTGATTCTCAGGCGTCCAGGTGACTTTCTTAGTAACAGAAGTAGAAGCAGTGGGCCAGGTGTGTGAGTCTGTTCTCAGGCCCTGGGAAGCTGTTGTGTTGTGGGCAAAGGCAGCTGCAGTGGTGGAGCAACCCACTGGGATACAAGGAATCTGTGTTGGTGGTGTTGCTATAGGTTGCATTGGGTTGGGCAGTCTAGTCAGCAGTTCCATAGCCACCTGCAGCAGGCTGGTGGATATTGTCTTAAGTATGCTTGGAAGAGCTCGATCTCCCCTTTCCCTTCTCTGGTTCAGCCCAATCACCTCAAATCTAGTCCGAGGGTGGGTCACAACCAAATGTAAAACTCTCAAATGGTGTCAATTGTGGATTTATGACCAAAGAGGGTGGAGTCCTTATCAGTTGAGCAGTGTGGGCAAGAAGTTGTATAGAGTGCAGTCCGCTTGAGTCTTGGTTTCACAGCAGCCCATAGCGAGTGGTATCATCCTAGGTATTAAAATATGTGTAGGAAAGACTGTTTTCCCAGTGTCTCTTCAGCTGGATGGCAGCTGTAGCCACATCAAATGGACCCTGGCCTGAATACAAGGTACAGCCCAGTGTGAAACTTTCATAATGGCACCTTGGGCCTGCAACCCGTAAGAGCAGAGTCCCTCCCTGGTAAGCAGTGTGGGCAAGACACTGTGGGGAATATGGCTTCCTCGCTTCCCAGTCTTAACAGCAGCCTGCAGAAAGGCAGTAGTGAGGCTCCCAGGGATCTGTGAGAGCACCCAGTTACCACTTTCCCTCCTTAAAACAGTTCAATGGCAGCAGACATTTCTGTAGATCTCTGGTGTCTAGACTCAAAATGGTGCCCAGCTGAGGCTGCTTCTAGGCTTGCAAATGCCTGTGGAATTCCATGCAGATTCCCTTTTTTGGAACAATGTCTCTGTGCAATCTTTAGGCAGTTCTACACATCAGGCCTGAGGCCCTAGTGAGTCGAGGTTTCTCCATAGCCAAGATTGTAAAAGTCTATTTCAGAGTGTGGAAACCTGGAGATTTCTATCTTACTGTTTCCTCACAATCAGGACCCTCTCCTGGCCCTTAGTCAGTCTTGGCCAGGCAAGCTAATTCAAAGATTCTGTTTACTTCGGGTGCTTCCCACATCTTCTCTGGTAAATCCTAGCAACCTATCCTAGATTATCTGTGCAAAATATAAGTATCTATTTACTATTCTGGATCCTCATCATGGAGGCGATACATACTACCTGTGTCTAGCCAGCTATCTTGATCTCTCCCCCTCTTTTATTTCTGATATTAGTAATTTATATTTTCCATAATTTTTTCTTAGTCTTGCTAGAGGTTTACCAATTTTATTGAACTATTTATATCAGAGAGTAAGCTTTCAGTTGTATTGATTTTCTCCATTAATAACCTGTTTTCAATTTTATTAATTTCTGCTCTGATTTTATTATTTCTTTTCGTCTGCTTACTTTAGATTTAACTTGCCTTTCTTCTTCCAGTTTCCAAAATTGAAAGTTTAGATTATTGACTCTTTATCTTCTTTTGTAATATATGCATCAATGCTATGAATTTCTCTGTAAGTAATGCTTTCCTTGTATTGCACAAATTTTGATAAGCTGTGTCTTTATCTTCATCTAATTCAAGATATTTTTAAATTTCTCTTAAGATTTATTATTTGACTTATGTGTAATTTAAAGATACGGTATTTTATTTTATTTTTATTTTTTATTTGTTTTGAGTTGGAGTCTCACTCTGTCGCCCAGACTGGAGTGCAGTGGCCGCTCCCAGCCACCGCAGCCTCGACCTGCTGGGCTCCGGTGATCCTTCCGCCTCAGCCTTCCACGTAGCCGGAATTATAGGCATGCGCTACCGCACCCGGCTGATTTTTTTGATTTACTGTAGAGATGAGGTCTTGCTGCCCAGGCGGGTCTTGAACCCACGGGCTCAGGCAATCCACTCACCTCAGCCTCCCAAAGGCGTGGGATTACAGGCTGAGCCACCAAGCCCAGCTAAGATATGGTATTTTATATCCAAGTATGCTATGGTTTTCCAGATATCTTTCTGTTATTGATTTCTAGTTTAATTCTATTGTGGGTATGAGAGGATACATTGTATATTATTCTTTTAAATTTCTTGAGGTGTTTTATATATGACCCAAACCGTCTTTATCTTGCTGAATGTGCATGTGGGCTTCAGAAGAATGTGTATTCTGCAGGTGTTGGAGGATGTCGATTATATCCAGTTGATTAATACACTGTTGAGGTCAACTATGTCCTTGCTGATTATCTCCCTGCTGAATCTGTTCATTTCTGATAAAGAGGTGCTAAAGTCTCCAACTGTAATAGTGGATTCCTTTATTCTCCTTTCAGTTCTATCAATTTTGCCTCATATATTTTGATACATTTATTGGAGAATTTGCTCTCTTTTTTTTTAAATATTTTTTATTTTAAAGTTGTGGGGTACAGTTAAGGGTTAGGTATACAAATACTCATTGTGCAGGTACTCCTGTTGATGAGGTATGCCCCCCTTTCCCCAGACTACCATTAATCCCACCTCCCTCACTCCCTGTCCCCCTCCCCATAGTTTCCCACCACTATCAATCCTTTTCTTATAGTATTACGGTAGTTGTCCAAGGTCCATTTATGACTGAGAACATGTGATGCTCAGATCTTTGTTTCTGTGAGAGATCACTCAGTATTATAAACTCTAATTCCATCCAGGTTGCTGCAAAATTAATGATTTTGTTCTTTTTTATGACTGTGTAATATTCCTTAGTGTATATGTAACACATTTTTTAAATCCAGTCCTCTTTTGATGGACAGCTTGGTTGGTTCCGTGATCTTGCTATTGTGAACAATGCTGCGATAAACACACATGTGCAGGTATCTTTTTCATAGAGTGATTTGAGTTTCGCACTTGTCTATCTTATCTCTTATGGCCTGGGTACTTTGGGTTTTGCTCAGGAATTGGATGCCAGTTCCAACTTCCATAAGGGTATGTCCTGCATTTTCTAAAGTTTTTATAGTTTGTGGTTTTACATTTAAGTCTCTGATTCATTTAGAGTTATTTTTTGTGTATGAGGATAGATAAGGGGTCCTGTTTCAATCTTCTGCATGTGGTCAGCCAGTTTTCTCAGCACCATTTACTGAATAGGTTCTCCTCTCCCCAGTGGTGGGTGGTGGAGGCTTTGTTGAAGACGAATTGGTTGAGAAATTGAGGTTTTGTTTCTGGAATCTCAATTCTATTCCATTGATCTATATGTCTATTCTTGGACCAATACCAGGCTGTTTTGATTATTGTAGCTTTATAGTGAAGTTTAAAGTCTGTGAGTATGATACTTCCTGCTTTGGTTTTTTTTGTTTTTTTGTTTTTTTTGCTGAGGATTGTTCTGGCTACTCTTGGTCTTTTGTGTTTCCATATGAATTCCTGTACTGTTTATTCTAGCTCTGAGAAGAATGTTGCTGGCAATTTGTTGGGTATTGCATTAAATCTGTAGATTGCCTTAGGCAAGATGGACATCTTCACAATGTTGATTCTTCCAATCCATGAGCATGGGATATTTTCCCACTTGTTTTTGTCGTCTTTGATTTCTTTGAGCAGTGCTTTGTAGTTTTCATTGTAAAAGTCTTTCACATCTCTAGTTAGGAAGATGCCAAGGTATTTCATTTTTTTTTTTTCTGGCTATTGTTAATGGGATTGTGCTTTTTATTTGGGTTTCTGTTTATTATTGGTGCAAAGATATGCAATTATCTTTTGCACATTTATTTGATACCCTGAGACTTTGCCAAAGTCCTTTATCAGTGTAAGGAGGTTTTTGACAGATTCTCTTGGGTTTTCAAGGTATACAATCATGTCATCTGCAAAGAGAGATAACTTGACTTCCTCTTTTCCTATTTGGATACGCCTGGTCCCATTTTCTTTTCTGATTGCTTTAGCCATGATTTCTAATACTATATTGAACAGGAGGGGTGAGAGTGGGCATCCTTGTCTTGTTCTAGTTTTCAGGGGAAATGATTCCAATTTTTGCCGGTTGTGGGTTTCTCATAGATGGCTTTTACTATTTTGAGATATGTTCCACGTATGCCTAAACGTTCGAGGGTTTTTATCAAGATGGGATGCTGGATTTTATCAAAAACTTTTTCTGCATCTAATGATATAATCATGTGGTTTTTGTTTTGATGTCTGTTGATGTATTTAATTACATTTATGGTCTTACAAGTGTTGAAACAGCCTTGTGTCCCAGGGATGAAGTCTACTTGATCATGATGGATGATTTTTGAGATATGTTGTTGAATCTGGTTTGCTAGGATCTTGTTGAGAATTTTAGCATCTATGTTCATCAAAGATATTGGCCTGTAGTTCTCTCTCTTTGTTGGGTCTTTACCTGGCTTGGGTATCAATATGATGTTTTAGCTTCATGGGTATCAATATGATGTTTTAGCTTCATAAAATAATTTGGGAACAGTTCCATCTTTCTCAATCACCTGGAATACTTTCAGTAGGATTGGTATTATTTCCTCCTTAAATATCTTATAGAATTCTGCTGGAAAGTCATCTGGTCCAGGGCTTTTTGTTGTAGGTAGTATTCTTATTACCCAGTCAATTTCCTTGATTGTTAGTGGTCTCTTTAGGCTCTCAATGTCTTCTTGTTTCCACCTAGGCAGGTTGTGTGATGTCAGAAAGTCCTCCATTTCCTTAAGGTTTTCAAGTTTGTTTCCATACAAGTGTACATAGTAGTCTCTAATTATGTTTTGTATTTCTTTAGGGTCAGATGTGACTTTATCTTTTGTGTTTCTGATTGTGTTTATTTGGGCTTTTTCTCTCTTTTTCTTGGTCAGTCTAGCGAGGGGACCATTGATCTTGTTTATCCTTTCAAAAAACCAGCTTTTCATTTCATTGATTTTTTGTATTATCTTTTTGTTTTCTATGTTCCAGATTTAGACTTTTATTTTGGTGATCTGAATTCTTCTGCTGAAGTTAGGGTTTTGGTGGTCTTCCTTCTTCCAGCTTCCTTACATGACTTGTTAGGCTGTTAATTTGTGATCCTTCCATTTTCTTCATGTGTGTTTGTAGAAGTATGAATTTCTCTCTTACTACTGCTTTCATGGCATCCCAGAGGGTTTGGTAACATGTTTCTTCATTTTCATTTGTTTCCAGGTATTTTTTAATCCCTGTTTTGATTTCATCATTGACCCAAGAGTTGTTTAACATCATGCTGTGTAGTGCCCATGTCTTTGTGGGCTTTGGGGAAACTTTGTTGGTGTTGATGTTTATTTTTATTCCACTGTGGTCTGAGAAGGTGCATGGCAAAATTTCGATCTTTTAAAATTTGTTTATACTTGATTTATGGCCAAGTATGTCAATCTTAGAGTATGTTCCATGTGGTGATGAGTAGAATGCATATTGTGTGGTCATTGGGTGGAGTGTTCTGTAAGTATCAGTTAAGTCCATTTCGTCAAGAGTCATATTGAGGTTCCAGATTTCCTTGCTGATTTTTTATGTCCTGATGATCTGTCTAGGGTTTTTGTTTTTTGGGGTTTTTTGGTTTTTTTTTTTGAGTTGGAGTCTCACTCTGTCGCCCAGACTGGAGTGCAGTGGCCGCTCCCGGCCACCGCAGCCTCGACCTGCTGGGCTCCGGCGATCCTTCCGCCTCAGCCTTCCGAGTAGCCAGAATTACAGGCATGCGCTACCATGCCCGGCTGATTTTTTTATTTATTGTAGAGATGAGGTCTCACTGCCCAGGCAGGTCTCGAACCCGCGGGCTCAGGCAATCCACTCACCTCAGCCTCCCAAAGGCGCGGGATTACAAGCTGAGCCATCGAGCCCGGCTCTGTCTAGGGTTTGAGTGGGGTATTAAAGTCCCCAGCTATGACAGTGTTAGAGTCAATATTTTTTTTTAGTTTACCTAGAAGCTGCTTTATGAAAGTTGACACTCCTATGTTGGGTGCATGTATGTTTAGGATGGATATTTCTTGTTGATGGATTGACCCTTTTATCATTATGTAGTGGTCTTCTGTATCTTTTTAAATTTTTTGATAGATAAAGAGTATTTTGTCTGATATTAAGATCATGACTCCTCCTTTCTTTTGTGTTCCATTTGCCTGTAATTTTGTTTCTTGTCCTCTTACTTTGAGTCTGTAAGTGTCCTTTCTAATGAGATGAGTCTCTTGGAGGCAATATATCATTGCCTGGTGATATTTTATCCAATTTGCCATTCTATGTCTTTTCAGTGGTGCATTTAGTTCATTCACATTCAGGTTAATTATTGAAATGTAAGAGTTGATTCCTATCATAAGGTTCTTATAGAGTTGTTGCTGTTGTTCCTGTTTGTTTGTTGTCTTTCTTTTGGCTTTGGGGTTGGTTCATGTGTGTTTTTAATCTTTTTCCTGTACTCTTGTGAAGAACCTTGTTATTCTTTTTTCCTTTTCTTCTGTGTTTAATACTTTCTTAAGTGTTTCTTGTAGAGGTGGTCTGGTGGCAGTGTAAATTCTTAGGGATTGGATATCTGGGAAAGATTTTAATTCTCCCTCCTTGACAAAACTTAGCTTGGCTGGGTAAGTTTTTCTTGGTTGAAACTGTTTATCTTTTAGAGCTTTGAAGAATGGACTCCAAGGTCTTCTAGGCTGAAGGGTTTCTGTAGATAAATCTACTGCTATTCCTATTGGTCTTCCATGGTAAGTAATCTGACCTTTTTCTCTTGCTGCTTATAGGATTTTTTTTCTTTTATACTTACTTTGTTTATGCAAATTATTCTGTGTCTGGGAGTTGGTCCTCTCATTTTTTGTCTTGTAGGGGTTCTCTGAATCTCTTATGTTTGAATTTTCACATCACTGATGAGATGAGGGAAGTTTTCTTGAATAATTTCAGTGAATGTTTGTTCCAGGGTGGTCTCTGTCTCTCTTTCTGCCTCAGGAAGTCCAATTACTCTTAGGTTTGGTCTCTTTAAGTAATCACTCATCTCTTGAAGGTTTTGTTCTGTCTTTTTAAGCTTCTTTTCTATGTTTTTGACAGTTTGGTTATTTCTATATTTTGGTCCTCAAGCTTTGAGTTTCTTTCTTCTGCTTGGCTAATTCCGCTTTCCATGCATATCAGTTTGTTATTTATTTCATTCACAGTATTCTTTACCCCTGTTATCTCAGTTATCAACTCCTTCCTTGTTTCCTCTTGTCTCTCCTTTAATTCTTTTTAATCTCTCCATTAATGTCTTGATATCTGTTTGTAGTTTGAGACCAGTCATTCTGGGGACTCTTCATTGTTTCTATCCCAAAGTCAGTTTTCTCAATGTCTGACTTCCCAGGGATCTGTGAGAGACTCATATTCTTTTGATTTTTGTTCATTTGTGTAGATTTTTCTCTCCCCCTTTTCCTTCTTTAATTCTGTTTTTCAGGGAAGGTGGGTTGCTTTTACTTCTTTTTGTTCAATCTCCTTTTCTTCCCTCTGAGGGTCCTCTGGCTTTGTTCACTTTTGAGGCTGGACTGTAGTTTGAGTGCTGTTTCTTGTTGTTGGTGGTGGTTTTGTTTGTTTGTATTTGTTTTTGTTTTTGCAGTTTTGAGGCTTAATTGAGGGGGAAGCTGTGATTCAGAATCTATCTGCAGATCCCAATATCCACCAACAGGTGTATGGACACACTGGAACCCACTTCCCACTGCCTTGCAATCTGTCCATGCAGTGGGGTTTAGGTTTACTTCCTGGAACAAAAGGAGGTAAGAAAAAGGAAAATAATGGAAGAAGGGAGTGTCAAGAAGAAGTTAGAGAGAGAAAAGTAAGAGGGAAAACAGACATACATATCAACTAATGAATGAAAAGAGACACAAGGCCAGAAAAGAGTAAAACAAACAAACAAGCAAAATTCCCTAAAGCATACCAATAATCACACAAAGACAGTTCAACAAAATCATGCCTTTTGATGTGTTTTTCCCCATCACAAACAGTAGTCTAAATCAAAAAGCAAACAAAAGTGAAAAAAACAAAGAGAACAGTAAAATCAAAAATCAAAATAAGAAACAAGACTAGCTCTGGAGTCTTTCCTGAGCGTCTAAAGTCTCTTCAGCTCTGATCTCTAACCCCTCTGCTTTGCTCTCATTACAGCTAGATAGATTTACTCATAGATTAGGTCAGTACCCTTGGCTTGCTGCCTTGCTATCGTTGTCTGTTTCTGATTCAGTGTATGGGAGGGGCTTCTGTCTCCTGTTTTGCCAGATTACCTTGGAAACAAGGTGGAGGCTGCTCTGAGATGGGTGGGGCAATGCAAATCTCTGCCTGGAAAATGGCTGCCACAGGCTGCTCCTCTTTTTCCCATCCTTTCTGTCAACTCATCCTTTCTCTCCACTATCTGGGTCTGTAGATAATTCACTATGTCAGGAGATGATGTGTACCCCGCCCTCAGGCTTTGGCAACCAGTGATATGGCTGGGTTCTGCATTTGGTGCGCTGCTGGCAGCTTGGGGTAGAGGAGGGAGCCAGAATTCCCCAGGCCAGAGAGGAGAGGCACAGCATCAGAGGCTGTTACCTGGTAGCAAACAGCAGTAGTCCTTTGCGGAGGCCGTAGTGAGACAGAGGCTGTTTGCTGCATGGGACTGGCTATAACAGCCAAACCACCCCCCATGTAGGCAGCAGCTGTGGGGGTGCGTGGAACTGCCTTCAGGAGTCACCTTTTGTGGAGATCATCACAGTTCAGCTTGTCCCATCACCATCTTGCTGAGTCTCCAGAATTAACTCTCTTTATGCATGATTCTTTTTGTTTGTTTGCACTGAAGTCAGCTCTGACCAAAATTAATATAGCTATTCTTTTTCTTTTGACTAGGGGTTCATTTCTCCATTCTTTACTTTTAACCTATGTGTGTCAGTATTAGTCTGCTTAGACTGCCATAACAAAATACCACCAACTAGATGGCCTAAGCAACAGAAATTTATTTTCGCTGGGCTCGGTGGCTCAGCCTGTAATCCTGTGCCTTTGGGAGTCTGAGGTGAGTGAATTGCCTGAGCCCACGGGTTCGAGACCCGCCTGGGCAGCGAGACCTCATCTCTACAATAAATCAAAAAATCAGCCAGGCGTGGTAGCGTATGCCTGTAATTCCGGCTACTTGGAAGGCTGAGGTGGAAGGATCGCCAGAGCCCAGCAGGTCGAGGCTGCAGTGGCCGGGAGCAGCCACTGCACGGCACTCCAGTCTGGGCGACAGAGTGAGACTCCAACTCAAAAAAAAAAAAAAACGAAATTTATTTTCACACAGTTTTGTAGACTAGAAGTCCAGATCAGGGTGCTGGTAAATCTGGTTCCTGGTGAGGCCTCTCATTTTGGCCTATAGACACTTCCTTCTCACTGTGATCTTTCATGGCCTCTCCTCTGTATGTGTGCAGAGAGAAAGAAAAAGTTGGTGTTCCTTGCTCTTTTTATGAAGACATCAATTTTGGGGGAATAGAGTTCTATCTGTATAACTTCATTTAATCTTAATTACCTCTGTAAAGGTCCTATTTCCAAATACAGCCACATTGAGGGTTAAAACATCAACATATGAATTTTGAGGAGTACACAATTAACTCACATATTTATATTTATATTTAAGGCAGATTTCTGATAGACAATATAGTCAGGTCTTCTTTTTTGATCCACTATGACATTTCATATCTTTTAATTGACATTTTTGGGCCATTGATATTTAAAATGAACATTGATATAGATAGAGTAATGCCTACCATACTTGTTACTGTTTGCTGTTCATTGTCATTGTTCTTTGTTTTTATTTTTTTGTCTTCCACTTTTTTTCTGCATTTTGTATCTTTACCTAAGCATTCTATATGACTTGATTTCTTTTCTTGGCATATCAATAATACTTACCTTTTTAATACTGTTTTAGCTGCTTCCGTAGCATTTTCAGTGTGCATTTACAACAAATACAAGTCCACTTTCCAAAATTAATATGCCATTTCATGGGTAAAACAAATATCACTGTGATAAGTACTTATTATTTTTAATTTTTCAAGTTTTTTTTTTTTTTTTTTTTGAGGTGGAGTCTCACTCTGTCGCCCAAACTGGAGTGCAGTGGCCGCTCCCGGCCACCGCAGCCTCGACCTGCTGGGCTCCGGCGATCCTTCCGCCTCAGCCTTCCAAGTAGCCGGAATTACAGGCATGCGCTACCAGACCCGGCTGATTTTTTGATTTATTGTAGAGATGAGGTCTCGCTGCCCAGACGGGTCTCGAACCCGCGGACTCAGGCAATCCACTCACCTCAGCTTCCCAAAGGCGCGGGATTACAGGCTGAGCCACCGAGCCCGGCTTAATTTTTCAAGTATTATACAGGTATTCATAATTTTTCCTGACTCATTTATTATTGCTGTCATTTATTTCATTTATACTAAACTATAATCATCAAATACATCGTTACTGTGATTATTTTGAAAAAAAAATTGTCTACTTGATCAGTGACAAGAAAAATAAGTTTTAATTTTTTTTCACATATTTCTTCTATAACGTTTTATCTTTTTTATGTAGACCCAATTTTCTGACATATAATCTCCTTTTCTCTGAATAACTTCTTTAACATTTCTTGCAGTGTAGGTCTACAGGTAACAAAGTCCCTTTTTTATTTGTTTTAGAAAGTCTTTATTTCTTCATTTTTGAAGAGTAATTTCACAGGATACAAAATTCTGGGTTGGTGGGGTTTTTTCCCCTCAATATTTTAAATACTTCACTCCATTCTTTTCTTGCTTGTATTGTTTTTGAAGAAAGGTTGAATATAATTCTTAACTTTGGTCTTACCTTGGTAAGGTACTTTTCCACTGACATCATTCAAGATTTTTTTCTTTGTTTTTGATTTTCAGCAATTTGAACACAGTATGCCTAATTTATTTTTTGTTGTTGTTTTTTTGTTTTGGAATCTTGTGTTTGTTTTCATTGGGGTAAGTTAGGGAAATGGGTGGCATTTATCCTTTTTGGTGTTCTCTGAACTTTCATGATCTGTGGTTTTGTAGATTTCTGCTCTACTAAGTTATAATTCTCTACATGTACCTGGTTGTTTCTCCAATTTTAGGGTCATGTTTTGCCCTATGGCCTAATTTCTCTGAATGATCTAAGAAGAGTTGATTTTTCATCTCATTCAGCTTTTTAATTGTTGTTAGGTTGAAGTGACAACTTCAAGTTCTTCACATGCCAGAATGGAAACTGGAAGTTTTAGAGAGTTTTAAAAATAATTTTGATTCCTTTGAAAATTTTAAAGGAACCCAGCATAGTAGTTAATTATTAAATCAAGCAATGTGAAAAGCCAATTCAGGTATGGAACCATATCCAGCAGTCACCAAATAACACTACCAGAATCACCAACAATGGAATACTAACTGAAAACAGTTTGAGAAAATTTGTTTTCAGGCCACATCTCATGTATGTTCTATGAGGAGTAAAAACCACTCTGCTTTAAAGTCAACTGGAATAACTATCTTCTGTAGGATGTCTTTAGGATTACTCTAGGGATTTTTATTTTTCATTTTTTCATTTTAATTCATTAGAAACAAATTTTTAATTGAATTTGTTTTATAATTATGTAAACTATTTATGTGACTCCAAAATCATATCTGCAAAATAAAATATGTCCAAAGAATTCTAACTTTCATTGATCTCCTTCAATCTCTAATGTAACTTTAAAATATATATAATTTATCCCTTAATTTTTTAAAAATATGAGCAGGTACACATAGCAAATATAATGCATTTACTATTCCCCGACTTATTAGATAAACCGTAGCATACACTACACACTGGATTCTCCTTTTCTTTTTCACATAGCAGTATATCAAGGTGATTGTTTCATAGTAATATATTGCACCAGAGTAGAATTTTCTCCTATGAGAAATACAAATACAATACATTCAATCTATATATGGTTTATTCATGAATTTCCTACTTGAAACAATATTAAAATTAATTAGTATATGATTATTTCCTCTCTTCTCTCTCTACCTCACCATTTGGTTTGAAGTATTATCTTTTGCTTTCAATTAGTAATAATGCAACAAACAAAATCATATTCTATATTTTATGTGACTTCCCCATTCTGCCCCATTTTTAATATTTGTGCTACATCTACATTGCCTGGGGATATAGTTGTAGTATGTATTTGCCTGCCCACTACAGCCATCATTTACTCTGGGTTCTACAGGTAAGTGTATATTTAAAGTTCACAAGCAATTTTGGTCTTAGTATCTCTCTAGTCGTTTGGTTGTCTGAAAATTATTCTCTAATAGACTCCTCACAAGGGCTCATGAAAACAGTATGTCCTGAGTTCTTGCATTCTCATAACAGTTTGCCTGCAGCCTTTATGTTTGAAAGCCAGTTTGAATGAATATAAAGTGCTTGGTTTATATTTGTTTTTCCTTAAATATCATAATTATGTTACCCCGTTGCCTTCTGTCAAACAGTCTTGACGTAAGCAAGTTTGATGGTATATAGTTTTATTTGCTTTATTGATTAATATGTCTATTAGGCTGGATGTCCAAAGAACTATTTTTCTTTAAAGTTCAATAAAGTTTACCAGACTTTGTCTTGATGTTGGTATACCTGGGTTGATTTTCTCTGTGTTGTTGTTGTTGTTGTTGTTATTACTATTATTATTATTATTATTTGCTGCATAACAAATTGCCACAAATTAGCAACTTAAGGCAATACAAATGTATTCATGAGTCAGAATTCTTGTCACAAGTTAGCTGACTTCTGTGCTCAGAGTCTCACCAAGTTGAAATCAAGGAATCAGTGAAGGCTTAAATCTTTCTGAGACTCCTGGTATTCTCTCATGCTCATTGTTTTTTGTTTTTGTTGTTGTTGTTGTTGTTGTTGTTTGTTGGCAGCATTCAGTTCCTCACAGCTGTAAGACTAAGACCTGGTTTTGTTGCTAGCTGTCAACTGGGGGCCACTGTCAGCTCAGCTGCGGGAGACCATCAGCCATTTCCTGTTATATAGACCTCTCTACAACATAGTAGTTGGCTTCTTCAAGGCCAACAGAGTAGCTTTTGTTTCACGTGTCTTTTTTGATATATTTTTAGAAGTCATTCTTAGTGTGTATTATGTGTTGTTCTATATTTGGTCTGTGCTTAATTTAGGAATGGATTTATACCAGTCTTTAAAAAATGTATAGTATAAAAACTAGAGTAAGAAAAGTGAAGCAAAGAGAAATTAAGTATAGGTGGAATAACGCCCATAGTCAAAGTTATATCACAACTGTATAATGTAAAATTCTATTTATATAGCTTTTCTACACTTACAATATAAGCATGATAATTAACAGAGTAGAAAAGGAATCTATGTTCCTTCAAAAGCTTTTTTTCCCAAAAAAGAGAAAAATTAGAAAAATTTATTCCATGGACCCTAGTGAAAAGGGCACCATGTGGTGTAATTAGCAACACTGCAACCAACCTCCCTAAATAAATCCAATGGCATATTTCCAACACAAAAATTCCATTAAAATAATTTAAGAACAAACAAAAATGTGATTTAATTTAATATGATCTAGGAGTAGAATTTAAAATACTTCCAGAAAACATGAATTACAGATTCTTTAGTAGGTTCTCCATGAATATCATGACACCAAACTGAGTCTTTGATAAAAATTTTGCAGCAAAGTTGTTGTGCTTTGACAATTAAATGGGCCCACAGAGGAACTGATATCCCCATATTAAAATAAGGAGCTTAACCAAGACTTACATTGAATAGACTCTCATGAAACTACTGCATGGAGTTGATCCAAGGTAGTGACTCTGGGCAGAGTCAACATTTTACTCAGTTCTGGGGTTGCTGCAAACTTGGGCAAATGAGTAACTGAGGACCCACGATTATTTATTATAGACTATGACTGCAACAATTTGAATATGGAAAATGTTGTGAACAGGAGTTATAAATCAACACAGCAACCATTTATAATGTTTGTAAAGTATCCATAAGATAACAATTATTAAATCCTCAAATTAAACTACTTTTGTCTCTGGGGGTCCTTTATAATAAATTTTAAGAAGCATTGTTAATAGATTATCGTCCAGCCTACCATAAAGCCAAGGAAAAGGACAATTTGTTTAGGATCATTGGTTTAGAGTTTGAGATGGTCAAAGTGTTGTGACAGATCTACTATAAAATTCACAAAATCAAAACAAGGATTTTATATCTGGAAAATACAGCAGAGTCAGGAAGTTGAAAGTCATGGTGAGGGGTGAAGGATGAGCAAGAAAGAATTGATATTATTGGAATGACAAAATAAAGAATCCCTGTTTTCCAAAATAAGAAAATCCTGGCTTTCAGTTTCCTAAGATAATCATTTCCACTTGGTGTTAACAAGGTGTTATCATATAAATGAATGACTAAGCCAGGCTCGGGGGCTCAGCCTGTAATCCCGTGCCTTTGGGAGGCTGAGGTGAGTGGATTGCCTGAGCCCGTGGGTTCGAGACCTGCCTGGGCAGCGAGACCTCATCTCTACAATAAATCAAAAAATCAGCCGGGCATGGTAGCGCATGCCTGTAATTCCGGCTACTTGGAAGGCTGAGGTGGAAGGATCGCCGGAGCCCAGCAGGCGAGGCTGCGGTGGCCGGGAGCGGCCACTGCACTCCAGTCTGGGTGACAGAGTGAGACTCCAACTCAAAAAATAAAATAAAATGAATGACTAATGTGAGATTAAACAAATTTGATAGGGTAGAAAAGATAAGAAACCATGAGCCTAGATTTGCAGAAGATTCACTGTCCAATGTGCCAATATATGCTTACCTGTCTCAAAAAAACTATAAACTAAATTGCAATAATTTGCTAATTTGCTAATTGCTATTTGCTATCACTTAAAGTAACCTGCTTAGTTGAACTGATTGTTTTGAAAACAATATCCAGCAAATTAAGAGCAAATTATTTAGTAACCAATTCATTTTTGTCAAGCTAATTCAACTCTGCATGTTAAGGACTTTGGCATCAACGATGATGACTAATGACTGGAAAGGAAGATGAAGAAAAAAGTTAACGTGAAAGACAATGAAAACTTGGATTTATAATGTAGTTCAGTTGGTTAGAGTTTCAAAATAACATTGACATGGTAACAGTAAGTGAAAAAAAAATAGCGGTGGAGAAAGTGATTACAATTTCACAGAAAATCACTTCCAATAGAAATATTTTAGATGTCTCATCTTCTAAATGAATGTTTACAGTCATCATTTGTAAGAGAAAGTTTTTTATTTTTATTGTGGTTATTAATGCATCTGAGTCACTTGAACATTTTTCTTCAGTGTTTTGTATAAAAGGTCAATGGAGAAATAAATCACTTTGATAGATGAAGACCTGACCTATGTCAAATAGAAGATCTTAGGAAGGTCAGCCTTAAAGACCACAAGGAAGTCTGCTGAATATCAATACAGCACACATGTGTGGACTCAAAAGAAACCGATTTCCATGATTCTCTATTTTTTAAGCATGGTTTATAGTGGTAGCTTCACGTCAAACTCTGTAATAGGGATGAGATCCTATGTCATTTGGATTCTTTCTCTATCCTCCAAACTATGAGATTTTCTGAAAATTTTCTTACAGTTACAAGATTTAAAATCTGGGAAGTTGGAGACATGATATTTTATTTGAAGGCTAGATCTGGGACTGAGTATGGCTAAGAAGATACAATGTCTTGCTGAGCCTCTTGATGACACAATGCTTGCCTGAGGTCAACAACTTAAATCACAAAACTCCAAAGTAGATCTTCATGATCCATGAAAAAGTGTGCCTAATGTTGTTAAATATTATCAAATGAGTAAGTCAACACAATAGAAAGAGAAAAACAGTCTTTCATCGGATTAAATGAAATAGCTAGATGTCTAGTGGCAAAATAATAGGACCAACTGTATAGATAATAATAACCAAATACTTTGCATTGTGCTAAACAATTTATTCACATTATCTCTTAATTCCTTTTAACACACTGTTGTGGGTTTATTTGTCATTTGTTGGGATCCTGACCACCAGTACCTCATTCGGAGTTAGGGTTTTTGGAGATGTAATTAGTTAAAATGAGGTCATATTGGAGTGAGGTGGACCCCTAACCCAATAGACATGTGTCTTTATAAAAAAAGGAAATTTTGACACAGGTACACATACAGAAAGAACACCATGGGAACTTGAAGGGAGAGATTGAATTGATGTGTCTATAAACCAAGAAACACCAAAGATTCCCAGAAAACCACCAGAAGCTAAGAGAAATGCGTGAAACATATTCTCCCCCAGAGCTCTCAGAAGTAAGTAACCCTGCTGATACCTTTGTCTTGAACTTTTAGCCTACAGAATTGTTAGGTAAAAAACTTATGTTGTTTAAACCATCCAGTGTGTGGCACTTTGTAACGGCAGCCTTAGCAAACTAATATGCATTCTACTAGATAAATATTTTAGACATAGGATGGATTAAACTTTTGTTCATGAGGTTAGTATCTATAAATTAAATTAAATCCTTGAACTAAAGTTTGTAATATGGTGTATATATTAAACAAACAGTGGCAAGAAGGATGTTTCTCCATTCTTCGTGAATACTTAGCAAATGAAGAAAAATGCTAGCACAAGGAATAGCAGTCTTGTGTGTATTTTTTCAGGGTCATGGTAAGCTCAAACTTCAAGCATCTTCATTTGCTAATGCGTCAGTACTTATTCCAAGACCAGCTAAGAGAAGATTGCTGTTTTTGTCAGAGAGTTTTCATTCCATTCACCAAGGTAGTAAACTGTGAGCTTCCCATTAAAAATATCACTATGAAAAGAGTAGGAAGGCTGAGTACTGAGAAGACAAGAGAGTTTTTGAAGCAGTGAAAATGTTCTGTATGATACTAAGATGGTGGATGCATGTCTATATACATTATTTCCAAACCCATAGAATATGCTTATCTATGGTAACAAATGTATCATTCTGGTGATGTATGTAGGTGACGGGGGGCGGGGGCTGTGCATGTGTGGGGGCAAGGCTCATATGGGAAATCTTTGTACTTTTCTCTTAATTTTGCTGTGAACCTAATTATTAAAAAGTCTTAAATTAATGCTATAGCACCCATTAGCTAAAATTCCTTTGTCTTTGTGACCCTCGCTTCACTGAAGCGTTGCTGAAAGGAATGGGATATTGTCCCATAGCAGGCAGTATAAGACAAGGGATTAGCAGATAGCACCATTCCATTTTCTAAATGAGGAAAGCAATGCATAAATAAAAAAATACTCTGCTCAAGCTCTCATAGTTAGTAAGTAAAAGACCAGTATTTAAATCCAGAAATTATTCCTATCTTGTGTTCAGAACCACTGGACTATGCTGCCTCCCCAAATTCACTTATTAGCATGAGATGATGATTGCATTTAAAGAAAATTTTCCACTGAATTATTTACATAAAAATAACATATGGCTGTTATAATAAGGCAAATAATATGGAGTCATATAAAGAAAACTTTAGTGTTATCTACTTATAACCCCATTCCCTTGAAATAATCAGTGTCAACAGTTTGGAGTTTATCTTTCCTTGTTTTTGTTTACATTTAAACGAATATATCCTAAAAAAGAGTGGAGGTGTTTTTATTTTTGCCTTTTATAAAAATAGAATTATACTGTTCATATTGATATCCATTCAAGTATTTTGTAACTGTATAATTATAAATATAATTTACATATTATATAAGGGGGGCTCCAAAATACAGGATAATCTTTCAGAGGGTTGGCCCCTTGTAGCACAGGCTTCCACCGCTCAAGTGTTCTAGGAAACCCTCGGCATCAGTGTATTAGCTAGCATTGTTATAAGAGGCTGCATTCGGCTTCAGTAAATTTTTTGAGGAAATTCTTTCAATCCGTTTGCCCGTTTTATGGCGGGTGATTTATAAGTGCACCTGCCCACACTGAGTGTTCTGCAGTTTTTGACCAAAAATGGCATGACCCCCATGCTCTACCCTCCCTATTCATTCAGCCTCACCCTGAGTGACTTTTTTTTGTTGTTTCCTCAGATGAAAAAAGTCCTCAAATGGAAACATTTTGCCAATATGGAACAGGTAAAACAAAAAATGGCAAAGCACTAAAAGATGTCAGAATTGACAAGTTCACAAACTCTTGAGCAGTGGAAAAATTGTCTCAATAGGTGCATTGCATTAAATGAAGAATACATCAAAGTTGACTGAAGTTTAAACATGTAAGAACTTCACAATTTTTCATAAATTCTAGTGATTTGGTGTCCTCCATCATATGTATATATACATATATATGATAATCTATGCAATTATATTCTTTGGGTGGACATACAGGTTGCTGCTAATATTTTGCCACTAGAAAAGTTACAATAAATATCCTTTAATATATCCTTATATATTAGTGTGTTTTCATCCAAAAACTGTTAATCTTCGGTCAGATAATATTTTCATTTTTAAAATTTTTATAGAAACTATCAAATTACTTTCCAAAATGTTGTACACTCTCTTTTTTAGATTAGGAAATACAGTTTATTTAGAAAGTAAATGAGAAAGAGAGAGAGGAGATTCATCTCTCCAAGGAAAGAGAGAGGGCCAAAGATTAGGAAAACATGGTCTGGCTACAGCTCAAAGAGAACACAGCCACACTGTAGCTTAGCAAGGCAATGTCCTATTGTACACTCTTATCAACATGGTTTTTCCCACACTCTTGCCATTCCAGAATTCTATCCCATGTGTCTGTCTAGATGCTCAAATATAAGCAATTACAGGACTGGTCCATTCAGCAACTTCATAATTTCAATTCTCTGTGTTAACTGATGCAGGGTTCTTTTGGTTATCCCCCTCACATTCGCAAGATGGCAGCTGCTTAACTAGACATCTCTTCTTCCTGTGGAGATCTAAGCAACAGAGAGTTCCCTGGGTGACCTCAACATAAAAAGAGCTGTTAACAGGCTGATAAGCAGCCCACAGAATCATCAAGGAAGCAGAAGAACCAGGTGAAGAGACAAACAGCCAGAACAACAGTCAAATCTTGGCATAGAATTGATCAGAAAATAAATGTTTGAGATGGTAGGTACTCTAACAACTCTGATCTGATCACTGTGCATTGCATGTATGGAAGGAAGCATCACTAAGTACCCTTGGCATTTGTCAACTTAAATTTTTTAGTTTAATTTAATAAAAAAGAAACTTCAGTTTATTTTAAAATCATGAAACAGGCCAGGCTCTATGGCTCAGCCTGTAATTCCAGTGCTTTGGGAGACCGAGGTGAGTGGATTCCCTGAGCCCGCAGGTTCGAGACTCACCCGGGCAACTTGGCAAAACCTCATCTCTACAATAAATTTTTTTAAAATGAGCCAGGTGTGGTAGCGCACGCCTGTAGTTCCGGCTACTTGGAAGGCTGAGGCGGAAGGATCACAGAGCCCAACAGGTCGAGGCTGCAGTGACTGGGAGCATGCCACTGCACTCCAGTCTGGGCAACAGAGTAAGACTCCAACTCAAAAAAAAAAAAAAAATCATGAAACAAAACAATTGACACTACTGCCAATTTTGCACTAAGAAAAAAATTAAGCTTGCAGCAACTTTCAACTGCCTCCAGAAAAGTTTCTACGGCAATATTATGAAATATATATTTGGTCTCTGCCCCTGGTTCTATAATACCCTTGTAGCTCAGGGTGCTAAGAGAATTTTTTGTTCTAATGTTTAATCTTTGAGCCCAGTTCCTGGCACAGAGCTCCTAAGACCTTTGCAATTTCCGGGGTGATAAGAGCTTCTGAGGCAGAACTTCTAAATCCCTTGGAATTTCCTAGGTGATAGGTTTCTTTGATTGTTTGTTTGAGTTGGAGTCTCTCTCTGTTGCCAATTTCCTAGGTGATAGGTTTCTTTGATTGTTTGTCTGAGTTGGAGTCTCTCTCTGTTGCCAAGGCTGGAGGGCAGTGGCATGCTCACAGCCACCACAGCCTCGACCTGCTGGGCTCAAGTTTACCGTCTGCCTCAATATTCCAAATAGTTGGAACTACAGGTGCATGCCACCATGCCTGGCTAATTCTTTTTTGATTTATTGTAGAGAAGAGGTCTCACCATGTTGCCCAGTCTGGTCTTGAACTCCTGGACTCAGGCAATCCTCTCGCCTCAGCCTCCCAAAGTGCTGGGATTATAGATTTGAGCCATGACGCCTGGCCTGCATCTTTTGTTTTGATGAGTTGATTCTCAGTAGGCTTATGGACAGACTCAGGATGGGAACAGATTGCCAAATGAACCAATCATGTTATTAGAGTGTTGGAAACTTCTGCCCCATCCCTGACCTCCAGAGATAAGAGAAGGGCTAAAGGTTGATTTAATCGCCAATGGCCAATGATTTAATCAATTATGCCTGTGCGATGAAGCATCCAAAAGAAATTTCTCAAAAAACAGAGTGCAAAAAGCTTGTGGATTCCTGAAAAAGTAGAGATTCCTGGAGGGTGATGTATAAAGAGAGGGCATAGAAGTTCCACACTCCTGTGCACATACCTTTTTCTGTGCATTTATTTCATCTGAAAGATCACCAATATCCTTTGTAATATTCTTTATAATATATGGATAAATGTAAATAAAATGATCTCCCAAGTTCTACGAACCACTCTAGCAAATGAATTTAACTTGAGGTTGAGGGGTGTGAAAGACCCGATTCATAGCTGGTTGGTCAGAAGCACAGCCCACAAGTTGGGGCCTTGTGATTGGTATTTGAAGTGTTGGGTCTTGTGAAACTAAGCCCTCGACCTGTGAGATCCAACATTAACTCCAAGAAGATAATGATAGAATTAAATTTAATTAGAGGATACCCAGCTGGTGTCCATGAGAGAACTGTTTGGTGTGTGGGGAAAACACACACACACATTTTGGTGATTACAAGTGAAGGATTCTGTGCAGTGTGTGGTGTGAGGAGAAGAAAATAGAAAAAAGTCTGTTTGTTCATCAAAGGTACCATCTCTGCTTTTTACATTGTATGAGAAGCTATAAAACGCAGTATCTAAAACTTTTTTCTTATTATTTCAATAGTTATAGGGGATACAAATAGTTTTTGGCTACATGATTGTATTGCGTAGTGGCAAAAAAAAAGTCTGGGCTATAAGCATACCCATCACTCCTCCCTGTGCCCATTGTGCTCAACAGGTGGTGTTTTTCATTCCCTCCACATTTTTTATCCCTCCCCCTTTTGAGTCTCCAGTGCCCATTATTCTCTATGCTTAGTTGGGCTCTCACTTATAAGTGAGAAAATGCAGTGTTTGGTTTTCTGTTCCTATATTAATTCACTTAGGATGTTTTCCAGTTCCTTCCAAGTTACTGCAAAAGACATTTTATTCTTGTTGATGACTGAATAGAATTCCATAGTGTCAATATATCACATTTTCAGTATCCACTGATCAGTTGATGGGTATATAAGTTAAATTCACATCTCTGCCATTATGAATTGTGCTGTGATGAACATGAGGATGCAGGTGTCTTCTTTACATAACAGTCTCTGTTCCTTTGGGTAGATACCTAGTGATGGGATTGCTGGATCTCAAGATAGGTCTCCTTTTAGTTCTTTGAGACATCTTCATACTGATTTCCATAGCAGTTGTATTAATTTACACTCCCACAGTGTATAAGTCTTCCCTTCTCACCACATCCACACCAGCATCTTTTTAAGAAAATTATTTTCTAATAATGACCATTCTGATTGGTGTAAAGTGGCATCTCATTGTGGTTGTAATCTGCATTTCCCTGATGATTAGTGATGTTGAATATTTTTTCATGTTTGCTGGCCATCTGTATATCTTCTTTTGAGAGACATCTGTTTATGTCATTTGCCCACTTTTTAAAGGGGTTATTGTTTTCTTGCTCTTTAGAGTTGTTTATAGATTCTGGATATTAGTCCTTTGTCAGATGTATAGTGTGCAAATATCTCCTCCCATTCTGTAGGTTGCCTATTTGCTCTGTTGGCTATTTATTTTGCTGTGCAGAAGCTGCTTTTTAGTTTATTTAAGTTCCATTTGTTTATTTTTATTTTATTGCATTTACTTTTGGGGTTTTAGCCATAAAGATTTTACCTAGAGCAATATCCAGAAAAGTTTTTCCCAAGTTTTCTTTTAGTATTTTTATGGTGTCAAGTCTGACATTTAAGTCTTTAATCCATCTTGAGTTAATTTTTGTATCTGGTTAGAGATGGAGACTGAATTTTATTTTTCTGCAAGTAGCTATCTAATTTTTCCAGCACTATTTTTTGAATAGAGTGTTCTTTCCCCAGTGTGTGTTTTTGTCTGCTTTGTCAAAGATCAGTTGATTGTAAGTATTTGGATTTATTTCTGGATTCTCTATTATGTTCCATTAGCCTATTGTCTGCTCTTTTACCAGTACCATGCTGTTTTGGTTACTACAGCCTTGTAGCATAATTTGAAGTCAGGTAATGTGATGCCTCCAGCTTTGTTCTTTTTGCTTAGAATTGCTGTGGTTATTCTGGCTCTTTTTTTGGTTCCATGTGAATTTTAGGATTTTTTTTTTTCTATTTCTGTGAAAAACAATGATGTTCATTTGATAGAAATTGCATTGAATCTGTAGATTACTTTGGGTAATATGGTCATTATAGTAATGATGATTTTTCTAATCCATGAGCATGGGATGCTTCTCCATTTGTTTGTATCTTCTACAGTTTCTTTCATCAGAGTTGTATAGTTTTCCTTGTAGAGATATTTCTTTCCTTTTTTTTTTTTTTTTTTGAGTTGGAGCCTCAGTCTGTCACCCAGACTGGAGTGCAGTGGCTGCTCCCGGCCACCGCAGCCTCGACCTGCTGGGCTCCGGTGATCCTTCCACCTCAGCCTTCCATGTAGATGGAACTACAGGTGCGCGCTACCACGCCCGGCTAATTTTTTGATTTATTGTAGAGATGAGGTCTTGCCTGCCCATGCAGATCTCGAACCCGCGGGCTCAGGCAATCCATCTCATTGGCTAAATATATTCCCAGGTATGTTCGTTTTTTGGCTGCTATTGTAAATGGAACTGAGTTCTTGATTTGTTTCTCAGCTTGTCACTACTGGTGTGCAGTAGTGCTACTGATTTGTGTG
Organism: Carlito syrichta; assembly: GCF_000164805.1. Lineage (NCBI taxonomy): Eukaryota > Metazoa > Chordata > Mammalia > Primates > Tarsiidae > Carlito > Carlito syrichta. The sequence continues at coordinate 302,898 of NW_007260128.1, read as the reverse complement.
TATTGGTTTTGTATCCTGATATATTAACAAATTCATTTATCAAGATCAAGAGTCTTTTGAAGGAGTCTTTAGGGTTCTCTAGGCATAGGATTATATTGTAAACATACAGAGATGGTTTTATTCCTTCTTTTCCAATTTAGATACCTTTTATTTCTTTCTCTTGCCTGAATACTCTGGCTAGGACTTCCAGCACTATGTTGAATAAGAGTAGTGAAAGTGGGCATTCTTCCCTTGTTCCAGTTCCATTCCAGGGAGAATACATTCAACTTTTTCTCCATTCAAGATGACGTTGGCTGTGGGTTTGTTGCATATGGCTTTTATTATTTTGAGGAATGTCTCCTCTATGCCTATTTTGCTGAGGGTTTTTGTCAGAAATGGATGCTGGATTGTATCAAATGCTTATACTGCATCTATTGAAATGATTATATGATTTTTGTTTTTAATTATTTTAATGTAATGGATCACATTTATTGACTTGCATACATTGCACCAACCTTGCATCCCGGGATAAAAACTACTCAGTCATGGTGTATTTTTTTTTTTAATGTACTGTTGAATTCAGTTTGCTAATATTTTATTGAGGAATTTTGCATCTACATTTGTAAGGGTCTATAGTTTTCTTTTTTTATTGTGTCTTTTCCTAACTTTGGTATTCGAGTGATACTGGCCTTGTAGAATGACTTACGGAGGAGTCCCTCCTCTTCAATCCTGTGGAATAACTTTAGTAAAATTGGTACCAGATTTTCTTTGAAGATCTTGTAGCATTCATCCATGAGTCCATTAGATCCTGGACTCTTTTTGGGGGGAAACTTCTAATTACTGTTTCAATCTTGCTACTTATTATTGATCTGTTCAGGGTTTCTATTTCTTTTAAATTCAAGGTTGTATGTTTTCAAGAATTTATCCATTTTCTCTAGATTGTCTAGTTTGTTTCCATTGAGTTTTTCATAATAGTCTAAAGTGATCTAAATTTCTGTGGTATTGGTTGTAATTTCTCCATTATCATTTCTGATTGAACTAATTTGGGTCTTCTCTGTTTTGTAATTAATCTAGCTAGTGGTCTATCAATTTTGTTTATCTTTTCAAAAAATCTACTTGTCTTTCATTTATTCTTTGTATTTTTTATTTCAATTTTGGTTAGTTCTGCTCCAATATTTGTTATTTCTTTTCTTCTGCTAGCTTTGGGTTTTGTTTGTTCATGTTTTTCTAGTTCTGTAGGGTGTGATGTTAGGTTGTCAATATGCAGCCTTTTGGTTTCATTAATGTAGGCCTTAAGCACTGAAAATTTTCTCTCCAAGCACAGCTTTTCTGTGCTCCAGAGGTTTTGGTAACTTGTTTCATTGTTGTGATTTCTCTCAAGGATTTTTAAATTTTTTATCTTAATTTTATTGTTGACCCAAGGATCACTTAAGAGCAGATTGTTTAACTTCCATGTTTTTGTTTGTTTTAGCAAGTTCTTCTTGGAGTTAGTTTCTAGTTTTAACATACTGTGGTCTGAGAACTTGCTTGATAGGATATGATTTTGATATTTTGTATTTATTTATTGAGACTTTATTTGTGGCCAATCCTATAACCTGCCTTGGGGAACGTTCCATGTGCTGATGAGAATAATGTATATTCTGTAGTTTGTGGATAAAATATTCTATAGATATTTGTTAGTTTCATTTGTTCTAGGGTCCAGTTTAACTCAATGTTTCTTTGTTGACTTTCTACCTTGATGATCTCTGTCTAATGCATCCGGTGAAGTGTTGAAGTTTCCTACAATTATTGACTAGGTATCTATCTCTTTGTCTAGATCTAGTAGAATTTGTTTTATAACACTAAGAGCTCTGCTGTTAGGTGCACATATATTTAAAATTGTTATGTCTTCTTGTTGGGTTGATCCCTTTATCGTTACATAATAGCCATATTTGTCTTTTTTTAATGTTGCTGGTTTAAAGTTTTGTTTTGTCTGTTATGAGAATGGCTACTTCAGCTTGTTTTTAGTTCCCATTTGTGTGGAATATTTTTCCCATCTTTTTTCCTTGACTCTGTAAGAGTCTTTGTGTGTTAAGTGGGTTTCTTGAAGGCAGCAGAAGTTTGGACGGTGTTTTGTTGTTGTTGTTGTTGTTGTTGTTGTTGTTGTTGTCGTTTTAATCTATTCTGCTAGTCTATGTCTTTTGTGGTGGGGCACTGGGACCATTTATGTTTAGGGTTAATAATGATATGTAAGGCATTATTCTATTTATCATTCTGGTTTTTATCTGGTTGCTTTATTAATTTATTTTCTTTATTGTGTTGGTGTTCTATAAGCCTTGTGACCTGTATGATTTCTAGTGTTTTTCTACTGGTGTATTTCAATCTTATGTTCCAATATTTAAAATACCTTTGAGCATTTCTTGTAGAGTTAGTCTAGTGGTGACATATTTCCTCAGTGTTTGTCTGAGAAGGACTTCACTTCTCCTCCACTTATGAAACTTAATTTTGCAGGGTACAAGATTCTTGACTGTTATTCTGCCCCAGTCTCTTCTGGCTTGTAGGTTTCTTCTGAGAAGTCTGCCGTTAGTCTGATAGGTTTGTCTTTGTAAGTTATTTGATGTTTTTGTCTCACTGCTCTTAAAATTCTTTCCTTTGCATTAGCTTTTAATAACCTAATGACTATATGCCTTGGGGATGACCTTTTTACAATGAATCTTCTGCTGGTTCTTTGAACTTCTTGTATCTGGAATTGTAGATCTCTGGCAAGGTCAGGGAAGATTCCTTCCATTATTCCCTCAAATAAATTTTCCAAATCTGTTGCTTTTCTCTTCTTCCTCAGGAACAACTGTGATTCTTAGGTTTAGATGTTTTACACATAATTCCACATTTCCTGGAGACTTTGTTCATTCTCTTGATTCTTTCTTCTTTATTGTTGTCTGATTGGGTTAATTCAAAAGTCTTTTCTTCAAGTCCTGAGATTCTTTCTTCTGCTTGTTCTAGTCTACTGTTAAAACTTTCCAATGTTCTTTGTATTTCCCTAAATGACTTGTTTCATTTCCAGAATTTCAGCTAGGTTTTCTTTTTTTAAGATGTCTATTTCTTTGGAGAATTTTTCATTCATGTCCTGAATAATTTTTTTATTAATGTTGCCTTTTAACTTTCTCCCGAAGCTCATAGAGCAATTTTATAATCAACCTTTTGATTTCTATCTCTGGAATTTCAAAGATTTTAATTTAGTTAGAGTTCATTGCTGAAGAGTTAGTGTGGTCTTTGGGGATTGTTGAAGAACTCTATTTTTTTCATATTGTGAAAATTATTTTTCTGGTTCCTTCTCATTTGGGTAGACTATTTCTTCTTATTCAAGGTTGGCAGTGGGCTGGTGTAGTCTATCCTAATGCAGAGTTCCCTTGATTATATATATAAAACCTTGGTGTGCTGAGTTTCTCAATTGCCAGCTGCACATTTTCAAGGCATCTGGAGTGGCCATGGTGACTTGGATAATAGTGGTAGTGGAGATCTGGAATCAGATCTTCCCTAAAGCGGAAGTATAATATCAGATGTGATGGGCTGTGCTGTTGACCTCCAGCCAGGAGAAGGTACTTGTGGGAAAAAAATCAGCTGCAATGGTGGCTGTGGGTTTTCTGCTTCATGTCTGCTGCTCCAAGGGAGGTGGTGCTGTGGGGATTACTCAAGTTCTCTGTCTTTTTTGAGCTTTTAAGGGAAGTTTGAGGGGGAAAGAGCTCAATCTCCTCAGAGGAAATTGGAAGAGAGTCTCTGCCCTCTGAGATAATGCTGTCATGCCAAGACTGCACAAAAGAGTTTACCTTGGAAGTAAAAGCTTGCTATGGCAATGAGTCCAATCCAGCTTCCCTGCTTTAACCTCTGGCAGTCTGTGTTCTGAATGTCAAAGTGCAGCTAGCCTCAGGGCATCAGGTGTTCTCACGGTGGCACACCCCTGCCAGGAACAGTTTTTCAAACTCAGAGTTTGCCCTTAAGGCCCATCTCCTCCCAGGCCAACTAGAAAGCAGCCGCCAACCAGGGTTGAGCTCTTGGGATATGATGGATGGAGCTTCTTGTGGCTTTTTTTTTCCTGTGTCATTCCATGTGGGTTTCAGTGGAACACAGCTATGAGTAAGGTAGGTTCCTGTGAGGGACTAGAGTCCCACAAGGCTCAGGGTGCCTTCCAAGTTCATGGCAGGAGCATAGAATTCTTAAATTCCCCTCACTCATCTTCCCTACTATATCAGAAAACTGCCATGATCCAGCTGACCAGTAGCAAATCAGGTTAACTGATTTTTCTCTTCTTTACTCTATGTGGCTATTGTCACTTTTTAATGATTTGTAGGGGGTACTGTTGGTCAAATTCCCCTCTGGCTGCTGAAGAAATCTTTCTATCTTGGTTTATTTCATAGGAAAAATATACTCAAACTTCCTCTATTCAGTCATCTGATTCCTAAATAGTATTCAAAACTTTTCAACTTTTCTGGTAGAAGATAGTCTGTACATTCCACCAAAATTTATAAGGTGCAAATTCCTAAAACCATAAAAAGAGGATTTTGGTGTTAGGCATCAAGAAAGAATAATCCATATATATGCTATAGAATAATGTCTGCAGCATATATTCCTTTTGAAAAATTTAACCATACTAACAAATAAAAATGATTTTTCATTCATTCTTTTAACATAGTTAATATATATTTTATTTCATTTGTCTAATTTTTTATCTTTTTCAATTATAATGCTATGCTCTTATCTTAATTTATAATTTTATTATCCATTTACCTTAAAATGAGGTTATGGATTTGGTCTTTTGAATTAAGTAATAACATTGTAGAATTCAGACGGAACTGGCAGTATGTATCAGTGTTTGGGATGGTTTAAGAACAAAAGCATCAGTTCCTGGGAAGGTGGCCCTTCACGTGAATGTAGAGTGCACATTTTGTATGGTATGATCCAAGACAGTTAAATGATCTGCTTGCCAAAAATATCTCTTCCACCAGATTTCCATAAAGACTAATATTGCCAGCTGGAAGACCATTCTGATTTAGACCATTAAAACCTAAGGACTACATTAAAAGACTGAAATTAATATTCATTGACTAATTTAGTCATTAAACATCTTAATTTTATTTTTATTGGTAAATAATAATTGTACCTATGCATGGGTACAATGTGATGTTTTGATATGTGTATACATTACAAAATAATTTAAGTAATCTCATTAACATATCCATCATTGCTCATCTTTATTTTCTTGTGTGCTATAAAATTTAAAATTCAAAATCTTCTCACTTAGCAATTTTGAAATACACATTACATTATTATTAACTACAGTCATCAGGCTGTGCAATAGACCTCCAAACATTTTCTCTCTTGTCTCACAGAAACTTTGTAAACATTTGTTGAGTGTTACTCTTATTAGTCAGACCCTGTTCAAGGTATTAATGACAGAGTCAAGTTTGAACCTCTCTTCTTAGGCATGTAACTGTAGGCAAATTATGTCAACTCTTGCTAGGGTTTCCACACTTAATATAGGGATGATAACTGTGCCCACTCTATGGTTTTTCTCTAAGACTTGAATGATAGTGTAAAGTTCTAAGCACTGTCTTTAGCACATAGTTTATATTCAGTAACCTCTAGTTACTATAATAATTTTATTATCACTGTTCATAAGCCCCAAATCAATTACACAAGATGTCATAAACCTATAATAGACAGGCTAGGCTACTATGGGTGATGAGAATATAAAGAAATGGCACTACCCAAATTGGAACAGAGGCTAGAACATTTATAGAAGAGTTCTAAAGGAGAAGAAATTGGAACCAAATCTTCAAGAATGAGTATTAGATATTCTGGAGAAAAAAAATATGTGCTGGGCAGGAAGTGCAAATGCTGAGAGAAGACAGATAAAATGACATATCTAAACTATGGGAATGTGAAAGAATGTGGAATGTCTGTAGACTAATGAAAGAGTAATTTGGGCTAGAACATAATTTAAAAGTAAGAGAATGGAGAAAGAAGAGGGTGTTCAAATTATGAATGAGCATGTATACAATGCTGAGTTGAGACTTTGTACTCAGTAATATAAGGAGATGTTATTTTCTTTTCTTTTCTTTCCTTTTTTTTTTTTTTTTGAGTTGGAGTCTCACTCTGTCACCCAGACTGGAGTGCTGTGGCCGCTCCCAGCTACCGCAGCCTCAACCTGCTGGGCTCCAGCGATCCTTCCGCCTCAGCCTTCCAAGTAGCCGGAATTACAGGCACGCACTACCACGCCCGGATGATTTTTTTATTTATTGTAGAGATGAGGTCTCGCCAAGTTGCCCAGGCGGGTTTCGAACCTGCCAGCTCAGGCAATCCACTCACCTCAGCCTCCCAAAGCGCTGGGATTACAGGCTGAGCCACCGAGCCCGGCTTGTTAAGTTATTTTCAAGGGATATCATGATATTTTGTGTTTTAGACTTTCTACTCCAAGAGCAGTGAGGAAGATGAATGAAGGAGGTTAAAATTAACAACCAAAAAACCTCCATCATGTGTCAGAATAATCTCATGCAGAGTGCTGGTGACTGGACTAAGGTAATGGCAGTGGCAAGGAAGTAACTAATTAGATAACACACTTAGGAGGCAGAATGGCTCTTGGGGCGGATTGATTGACGGTCAAGGAAAAATTTTCAGAAATTACCAGATTCTTAGCTTGGAAAACTGTATCAATGTGGTGTCATCACCAAGTGTGGAATGTAGAAGGCAAGAGTCAGTTTGGTGAGTATGTGTAGACTCTGACATGTTTGTGGAATATTCTTTCAATGAGGCCTGAAGCTCACAATACCTAGTGATGTTTTCATGATGTGGCCAATATGTATTGTGTCAACTGGGCTGGACCTCTATATTATCTTCTCCACATGAATCATATGAGTGTGGAAGTAAAGTAGCAACTGGATTTTTTCACAGTCCAGAAGTTGGAGCTGGATAAAAGACAGTCTTGCTGACTTAGTCATGCTGGCAACATTCAGGTTTATTCCTTCATAATCTTTTTTCCTGTTGTAGCTCCTTCTTCATCATCTCTGATTGTGAAGCCAGGTGAATGACAAAGGAGACTGGGCTTTTCTTACAGGATACGCCATTATCAATGTAGGAGACTTAAAATAAGAAAGAGACTGGTGGGGGTTCCAATCCATTTTCATAAGTTGACTAATCCTGGAGGTTCTAGTTTGTCCTAATGAGTTCTAGTTCAGCCTGTCAGGATCCACCTTGTCCATAGTTTTCTTCTTGAATGTCTGCTCTGATGTCTTCAAACCACACTACGTGATATCAAAGAAAAAAGCCTCCCTTATATTGTTGAACCAGCTTCCAATATTACGTTAAGTCAAATCTCTATGGAAAATTCTTTGTGGTTATTGAGCCCTGACTGACATAATAGATGTAGTTTTATCAAACTCTTTGTTATTTTACACAGCTTTGTATACATAGTCTAACTATCCAGGCAATTTAGGGTTCCATCAGTCTAGGGTACTGCTGTTTAGTTAATTAGCATTAAGCCAATAGTCCAACTGCTCAGGTTCAGAAATAATGTGTACAACAGATAAACAATCTAAAGCAGGAGTTGGCAAACATTATCTGTAAAGGGACATAGTAAATATTTTCGGATTTGTAGCCCATTAGGTCTCTATTGCGATTATTCAGCTCCCATTGTTGAGTACAGGCATCAATAGACAATATACATTTATACATATGTATAACAATAACAAATCATAACAAAACAACATATTGGATTTGGTCCATAGACATGGTATGCCAATGCCTGGTTTAGACATAACATTACAAGTTCTTTATCATAAAGGTGAATTTAGAATAGTCATCAATACATTTAACATTGAGAAAAAATAACTTCATGATTAGAAAGCCTAGAATCTAATTACAGCTCTAGCACTCACTGAAGCTCCATTTTCTCATTTTAAATAGAGGCGAGAAGTTACAAGCATTTTTAAATGTATGCATAAATTATTTGACATGCCTTCCTTTAAAAGTTAGCATCTAATTTCCTTCCCTCTGAATATTTACTGAACATAAGGACTTAATTGCAAATGAATAGAATGTTGTGGAAGTGGTGTTTACATTATTTTAAGACTAATTGACATAAAGAATATTCAGCTTCAACTGATTCTGACTCAGAATAATCACACTTAAAACACAACAACCAAGCTGTGAGAAACCCAATGGCCAAATGGAAAGGTCATATAGAGATGTTTTGACCACTAGATCCCAGAATTTATGACCATGAAGTGTTTTTTTCCTCAATGTTTAATGTATTGGTGACTATTCTAACTGTCCCCATTAGAAGTCCCAGCTGTCACATAGCATCATATGGCAGAAATGCAAGTGAGTAGGTCATTAGATGATTCCAGGTTGTAGCCTGTGGGTTAATCCAATTGATGCCACTAAATTTGGGGATAATTTGTTGCATAGCAATAGATTGCTAGAACATAAGGATGTCTAGAGACTCATCAGTTATTACAGTAAGAGAATTTTGTAGAAATCTCCAAAATCTATTGACCTGCTGACTAGCACCTTAGTACCATGGACAACTCACACATATGTACTTATTGAAGACAGCTTCCCAACCATATAAAAAGAGGTCTGAAAAAATAACCAAGAATACAATTAAAAGTCACAGAGAAGATTTAAGAGAAAGAACCCAATGATCTAACCTCAAATTTGACCAAAATCTAGGCTTGATACTTCTAATTCTTTCAAAAACAATGTCATGGGACTTTTAATGATAAACCTAGATCAGAACTAGAGCAGGCCAAACCACCTTTATATGAAGTGGAACACTACTGCAAACTGATAAACTAATGAATTTTGAACTAGAAAGCTTGACCTTTAATTTACTTTGACCAAAGTTCTTTTTAACAGAAGTGTAAATTACATTTTTAAAGTTGGTTCTTAAGGGACACAAATAGCTACAGGTCAGTTACAACTGGTTCATTTAAGGTCTATTTATTCTTAAACTCAAGATAATAAGATGGAGACTGGAACTTGGGAAAACAATGTCTACATTCTTTTAAATATTAGGATAAAAGACCTTTATGACTAGGATAATTTTTCCACAAATATAAAAATTATACAGAGAATGAAAGAGAAAATAGAAAATAAATTTTAAAACATGAGATTGTAGTTTGATGATATGATGTATGTATGCTAGGTATGAAAAGAGAGAGTATTGGTTGTATAAGTGAGTAGGTATGAGTGAATATAAACATTAAAATTAAAGAATAAACCTTAAAAAGAATGGAATATGAGAAATCCTTCAACTTCATTTCTTTGCAGCACCTTTTCCCTTTCCCAAAACTATATACTCCAATGCTGACCTACTTACTCTTTCTCTGGTTTGCCATTTTCTCCAGAACACCATAACTTTGCCACTCTAGGACCTTTTCCTGGAATGTCCTCAAGGCAATGTTTTGATGTGGAAGAAACATACAGTCATGCAATCCTGGATTCAGAGGTCACATCTGCCGCTAGCTGACTGTGTAAACTTGAGCCTTTGTTATTTATGACCATCAGTTTCAAAACCTGAAAAATAAGAATAAAGTGTCCAGCATATGGTGGTTATACAGTTCAAGTAAGACAATAATCATGAAACACTGACCACAATACTATAAGACAGTGTGCAGTGCAAATTGATAAAGAAATTAATAAAGATTAATTTCTCCTGAATCCCTAATCCCCTACTCAGTGACTTATGCTTTATGATCCTGACACAGTGTCACCTCCTCCATGAAATTCTTACCAAAGCCCCCAGACAAAGTTTGGTTTCTTTCTCCAAGCTGCCACAGCACCCCGGCCATATTCTGTTGTCTCAATATGATTGCGTGTCAGTCTACCTCATGTGGATTGAAATGTTATTAATTCCTTCTGTTTTGTGACTTCATTATGATAGTCTAGGGATTTTTGTTTTGTAACAAAGACATCCATAAAGATGCCATTTGTAAAAATTAGTATGTGTTATTTAAGAAAGTTGAAATGTGAATTACTCAGTATTTGGAAGTGTTTTAGCCCACATTGAAGAGGTCATCTATCACCCTCCTCTGGTTCCCATTTGCCCTACTGTCATTCTTATTTGATTTATGGATGTTCCTTTCTCTTCTTTACAACCTTGCTTCCCATATTCTCTCAAGTTATAGTTTCTTTTTATAAAACTATACATTTGTTAATGAAATATGACCAATGGATGCTATAAAGTTCTCTTGAAACGTGTAAACCAACACATGAAACACTGCCCAAAGGGGTAGTACTAACTGCCAAAAACAGAAAACCCAAGACTGTAAAAATTTACTTTTAAGAATGCATTTTTCTCCTCATTTCTTAATCTCATAAAGAGAGTAAACTCTTACTCCTCAACTTTAATCTACATATTCTTATACTGCCAAATTTCTAGAGATAATTCCAATACAGCTAATGTTTTCTGAGTATTTACTATGGCACAACACTAGAAAAGCTTTTCATATGTCATCTCATTTTTATTGCTATGGTAAACTCATGAGAGAAATATTATCATTATGTCAATTTTACCAATGAGAAGATGCAACTATCATTAGACTAATTTTAAATTTATCAGCCTGGTTTAAACATTATGTACTATAATCATATATGAAATTATATTTTGGCAGAATTAGCCACCACCTAGCGTTTGTGATACTGTCATCATTTTCTAACATTTAGGTACATCAAGAGGCCATCAGTAAAGTATATTTGGTTATCTGTTTTCTGTCATCTTACTGGAACTCATATAAATGGAAAACCAGATAAATGCATTGTATTGAAAAAATGGAAGCAGAGAAAGATAAAGTCAGGAAAGGTTCAGGATAAATGCTTCTTATTAAAAGCACTGAAGTAGAGGGATCTGGGCAATGAGAGGGTTATATGAGCACATACAACTTCCTGAGCAGATGAAATAGTCAAAGAGAAACTGAGGCCATCTTAGTAATAATATTTATTTACTTTTACCAAAACAGCCGGGATTCAAGACCTATAGTAAGCAATTGATTATTGCATTGGCTTTACTGACTTTGATATAATAAGCAGGAAGTGATCAAAATAGACTTTTCAAATTACTCATAGTTATTATAAGATTACTCCAACATAATAAAAACTTCTTCAAAATAGAATGATTTAATTTTTGTGAACCAAATATTTTTACTTATACACAAACCTTCACCTCAAAACACATATTCTATTAGAGTAGCGGTAACGGCCCATAAGTGAGTGACTAACCTGTAGTGTCCTAGTCCATTCTGGCTGCTATAACAAAATACCATAAGCTGAGCAGCTTATAAACAATATAAATTATTCCTCAAAGCTCTGGAGGCTTCACAAAATAAAGCCTTCAGTTGCCAGAAGATTGTGTTTGGTAAGGGCCCAATTTCGGGTTTGTAAATGGCAGGTTTTTACTGTATCCTCAACCAGTGAAAAGGGTGAGAGGTCTCTCTTAGACCTCTTTTATAAGAGCATTGGATCCCATTCATGAAAGCCTTACCTCATGACCTAATCATCTCCTTCAGGATCTCCCTCTGAATATCATCACTTTGGGGATCAGGATGTTAACATATGAATTTTGGGAGAATCACAAACATTCATACCACAGAAAATAGTGTCTGCGGGATAAAGATTTGAGGTCCCTTTTGCAATACGTCAAATGTAGATGCTTTCTTTCTGGTAGCTTCATAAGCCATTGTTGTGGATTGTATCCAACAAAAAAAAATCTATAAGGAGCAAAGACAGAGTCTACCAACCATGTCATATAGAGTTTAAAAATTGGTTGTACCACTAGTAATGGTCTAAATTGAGGAAAAAATGGCCAGAACTTTGTACCTTTGCATTAACCAATGATTGCATGTGGACTGCCCTAGCAAGAGTGCATAGCCCAGGATAAGTTTACTTGGTTTGGCAGAGGGCAATTCCTGTGAATGTAGTCAGCAGTGCACTGTCAGCAGGTAACACTACCTGCAGCAGGAGGAATACAGAAAATGCCTCTGGTACTGAAAAAAAAATCTATAGGAAGAGCAAACTCCAAAAACTTCAATTTCAGAAGGGGGAGTGAAAAGGGAGATCACACTATGCTTCAGTGGGAGCAACTGGCATGGAGTATGAGTTTTTACATTTCCATTCTGTGATTAGTTTCTCCAGGAATTTTTCTGTTCATACTCAATAAGTTTGCTTATATTCAAATTATAAAACAATATATTGTTTCTACATGTGATCAGCGTCTACGCTGGTTCTATTATCTTACCAAAACTGATTGTAGGCTTTATAGCTATGCCAATTAGGTACTTCTTTTTTCTTTTGTTATAAAGATATGGGGTACAATTCAGGGTTAGGTATACAAACGTTGATTATGCAGGTACCCTCATTGATGAGGTGTGCCCCTCCCTCCCCTAGCAGTTTCCCTCAACTGCCAATCCAAACCTTCTCCCCTGACAGTTTCCCACAACTGCCAATCCCTTTCTTATAGTATTATGATAATTGTTCAAGGTCCACTTATGAGTGAGAACATATGGTACTATGTTATTTGTTTCTGTGATAGACCACTGAGTATGATAGACTCAAAATCAACCCAAGTTGCTGCGAAGTGCCAATTAGGTACTTCTAATGTTTTGATGCTGGTAAGTTTAGTGGTGTTGATTAATGATACCACCAGAACTAGACTTAAAATCATAATTCATTTATGAAAACATTCTATAATTTTGCAGTAAAGTACTCTGGTACAGTAAAGATATCATCTTTGAGATCAAATAGTTATGGACTCACATATAACCTCTGATATTTATAAGATACAACATAATTAATTCCTACCAAGAATGAAACATATGTTGAGTACCTACCATCAAAATTAGTCTCTGCCCTCAAAGAGTTTACAGTCTTATGAAATTCAACCCTTAATATAGAACTTAGATCACACTTACATCTTACAACTAAATTCACAAGTAATTAATATACATGATGACTCTGCTTCCCATGAGCCTCATCTTAGCAGTCAGCCTTCATTGTTATCACTACAGATAGATCAATTATCCCCATAACCATTTACTAGTCATATGAAATAATCAAAATTAAATCTCAGAGGTGATAATTCTTGGGTAGGGCAGAGTTCTAGAAAGCTTGCAATTCAACACAAGCAAAAAATAAACTAACATTCAGATAATTTTTAGACTATCTTCCTTGCAAACATATTTCTTATGCCTCTTTTATTATTTCCATTTTATAGAGTAGTGCAAAAATCTCAGTGGAGTCATTATTTACAATCTCAGGCATTAGGTCAGGAATTGAAGATGTGGAACCACAATTGTAAAAGCTGTAAAGATGTTGATGTTATTCTTCTGACCCCATATCATAGGCTGGGTGTTTTCGGGAAACAGACTGAAAGAACTCTCTGCTTCCATAGCTCACCTTTTTTGACTCTGGTAAGTATTCTCTAAGGCCAAGTTTCTTACTTTTTTGTGTAGGCTTTTCCTTTAGTGGGGATTTGGTTTGTTTATAAAGCTACCTGAAGTAAAGAACCTTACATCCGTTTGGGGACTATGGATGGTTTTTTTTGTTGTTGTTGCTTGGAGTGAGGGGATGGTTGGTAAGCCCTTTCTGGTATAAAGTATAAGGGTCTTTCCAGTTTGAATACTCTGGTATCTAAAAAATTTATGTTCTATCTCTGATGCAAGTTTGTTCTAATGAATTCACTTAGGCTATATGCCTAGTTCAATTTTTTTTTTTTATCAGCACATCTGTTAAAATGTGTGTGAACACCGATTTTGGTCTCATTTTGGTTTGGTTACATGTGTCTGTAAGTGATTTGGTACTTTTCCCTTGTTTGTTTCCAAGAACATACTAATGATAGACACACGAGAACTAGTTAAAAAGCACTAGGGGAGTCTAAATATCAGTCCAAACTTCTGTCAGTCTCTAAAAGGATTTATAAATTTTTCTCTGCTATTGAGAGATTCTAAAAACAAAATGAGATTCTCAAACATTAAGGTATACTGAGTTTTCTGGAACTCCAGCTAGCTATGTATTATGGCTTGCTCTTATGTTCCTTGCTCTTACAACTTCTGTTCCTTTGGGTATATATCTAGTAGTGGGATTGCTGGATCAAATGGTGGATCTACTTTCAGTTCTTTGAGAAATCTCCATGCTAATTCTCATAGAGGTTGTACTAATTTACACTCCTGCCAACAATGTATAAGCATTCCTTTTTCACCACATCCACACCAGCATCAATTTTTTTTTTTTAATGATTACCATTCTGACTGTTATAAGGTAGTATCTCATTGTGGCTTTGATTTGCATCCCTGATGATTAGTGATATTGAGCATTTTCTCATATGTTTGTTGACCATCCATACATCTTATTTTGAGAGATATCAGTTCATGTCATTTGCTCACTTTTTAATGTGTATGCTTGCTTTTTATTGCTGATTGGCTTGGGTTCTTTGTAGATTTTGTATATTAGTCCTTTGTCAGGTATATAGTTTGTGAATATCTTCTCCCATTCTGTAGGTTTCCTATTTGCTCTGTCGATTATTTCTTTTGCTGTAAGCCTTTTAGTTTAAGTTCCATTTGTTTATTTTTGTTTTAGCTGCATTTGGTTTTGGGGTTTTAGCAATAAATTATTTGCATAGGCCAATGACCAGAAGAGTTATTCATAGGTTTCCTTCTAATGTTTTTTGGTGTCAGGTCTGACATCTAAGTTTTTAATCTATCTCCAGCTGATTTTTATATATGGGAAGAGACAGGAATCAAGTTTTATTTTTCTGTATGTGGCTATTCAATTTTCCCAGCACCATTTGTTGAATCGTGTGCCCTTTCCCCAGTGTATGATTTTACCTACTTTATTGATAATCACTTGGATGTAGGCATTTGGCTTAATTTCTGTATTCTGTTCCATTGGTCCATATGTCTGCTCCTGTACCAGTACTATACTGTTTTGATTATATGAAACCTTGTAGTTTAATTTGCAGCCAGGCAATGTGAGGCCTCCAGGCTTGTTCTTTTTGCTTAGAATTGGTATGGCTCTTTTTGAATTCTGGCTCTTTTTGGTTCCATATAAATTTTAAGATTCTTTTTCCTAATTCTGTAAAAAAAAAAATAATAATGTTGGTAGTTTGATAGGGATTGCAATGACTCTGTAGCTTACTTTGGTAATATGGTCATTATAGCAATGTTGATTCTTCCAATCCATGAGCATGGGGTGTTTATCCTTTGTTTGTGTCCTCCACAGTTTCTTTCATCAGAGTTTTGTTGTTTTCCTTGTAAAGATAGTTCACCTCCTTAGTTAAATATATTCCTAGGTATTTTAGCTTTTTGGCTGCTATTGTAAATGGAATTCAGTTCTTGCTTTGATTCTCAGCTTTGTCACTATTGATGTAGAGAAGTGCTACTGATTTGTGTGTGTTGATGTTATATTTTGAAACCTTACCAAATTTATTTATCAAGCCCAGGAGTCTTTTGGAAGATTTTTTAGGATTCTCTAGGTATAAGATCAAATTGTTGGCATACAGGGATAGTTTGATTTTTTCTTTTCCAATTTCAATACCCATTATTTCTTTTCCATGTCAGATTGCTCTGGCTAGGACTTGCCTTGTTTCAGTGCTTAGGGAAAATATGTTCAACTTTTCTCTATTTAGGAAGACTGAAAGATCACATATTGACAACCTGAACCCACTCGGTCATGGTGTATTTTTTTTTTTTTTAATATGCTGTTGAATTTGGTTTGCTAATATTTTGCTGAGGATTTTTGTATCACTATTCATAAGGGATATTGTTCTGCAGTTTTCTTTCTTTGTGTTTTTTCCTGGCTTTG
Source organism: Carlito syrichta (assembly GCF_000164805.1). NCBI lineage: Eukaryota > Metazoa > Chordata > Mammalia > Primates > Tarsiidae > Carlito > Carlito syrichta. The sequence goes on along the minus strand of NW_007260128.1, from coordinate 287,094 downwards.
GCCTCAGTGTAATACTGGCCTTGTAGAATGAGTTAGGACATCCTTGCCTTGTTTCAGTTCTGAGGGGAAATATGTTCAACTTTTCTCTATTTGGGAAGACCGAAAGATCACATACTGACAATCTAACATGACACCTCAAGGAACTAGAAAAACATGAGGAAACTAAGCCCAAAGTTAGCATAAGACAAGAACCAATGAAGATCAGAGCAGAACTAAATGAAACTGAAATTAAAAAATACAAAATATCAATTACACAAAAAGTTGTTTCTTTGAAAAGATAAACAAACAATAAATAGGAGAGAGAGATGTTAAGAAAGTCATAAGTATGAAGATGTATTTGGGGGAAGGAAAATTTAAGAAAAAATAAAATAATTTTTATAAAAAAGAATGTGTGCAGCTAATTTTGGTCTAAAGTAAAAATGAGTAAGTCATGATAAGTTTTGTGAAGGACAGATTTGTGTAAGAAATATTTGTGTGTGATCAAGTTGGCAATAATTATGAGGAAATTGTGTATAATTATTTCTAAAGATTGAACTTTAATATTAAAAATACACTAATACAAAACTAAAAAGGTTTTGGTCACCTATGTTAGAACAATAGGGTTTTTTTGAAGTAATGAGCTGCTTTTTAGTAAAAATTGCAAGAAGTTTAAGGTTTTGACTCTGAAATCTGTTTAAATTTTCAACCATATCTAGAACAGCAGCTTCTTCACTTTGCAGTTTCTTGCCACATTTCTTGCTGAGATCAATTTAATTTTCCTAGTTTTAGATATATTAGAAATGCTATATTCTTCATTAAGGATGGTAATTTCATTTCTTGAGATACAGCTTTCCTGTTGAAGCAAATCAGATTTATATCAAAAAAGTTCAACTTTTGCTATGTCTTGCTGCACGTGATTTGCACATCATACATCATTGCCTTTATCTCCTCCTCTTAAGAAGATTTGGAATAACTCTCCTTCAACTTTTTTGTCAGGTGCTGTAACTTTTGTTCTCTGGTTCTAACTCTGCTGTTGTGACCTGATTCTGAAATATTTACCTTGAAGGCCTAACAAAGCAGTATTTCTTATTTTTCCTCCGTTGTAACTTGATTATGTACCCTTGGCTTTTTTTTTCTTTCTTTTTTTTTTTTTTTTTTTTGCTGTGTCTGAATTGTCCCATATAACCAGGACACTTTTCATATTGTTTACTGAGTCATACATTTTCTTTCACAGAGCACTAGTTTTCTTGTTTACAATCCTCTATAATGCGGTGTACAATTATAATCTTGGACACACTCTTCTTGTGTCTGAATAAATGCAATTACATTTTAATCAGGTTTAACTTCCAAGATACTTAAGTGGGTTTCCCATAAAGAGAATCAATCATATCATAGAAGGATTTTCTTTACCTTTTTAGTAACTGACCCTAAGAAAAAGAGATTTTTGTGTTTTATCAAGAGAGTTTCTTATGTTGTCTTTATTATATTTTTTTATTACTTGGGAAAACTGAGCTTTGATACGTTTTAGTGTTTTTTGGTTATTGTTTTGTTTTGGGGGGGTTACATTCTGTATTGCTTTTGAAGTATTATTATAATTCTGATCAAATGAATGACACTTATTTCACAGTAACTTGTGATCCTGTTTTGATCAATCTTTTAATCCTTTTGGCACTTTTGACAGACTTCTCCGATATCAAAATTCTTAATTAAGCCTTTTGGCTTGAAATTAACTTTGATATTTTCCAGTTGGATTTCTGAAGCTGCTCAAAGAGCATATCTCTTATCTTGTAGAGACATTAAATGATTAAATGTCTTTGGTAAATTATATGGAAAGCATTTATTATCAAATGATAAGTGAATCTAGATAATCTTTCATTTACATTTATGGACATGTTATTGATATAAATATTCCAAAATCGTATATATTCTTTAAAAATATAACATGCCATCAATCATAATTCTAGTTATGATGTTGTATGCCAGAAAAGTAACCAAATTTCTTTGTGAATTGCTGATTATAATAAACTTCAATCATATTTTTAACCAGGGCTATTTTAAGTCTCTGTTATCCACAGCTATTTCTTTTTTTCAGGATTTCTTTTCGTTTTTTTTAAATTGTAAAGATGTTAGGTACAATTCAGAGTTAGATACATAAGTAATCATTGTACAGGTGAAGTTGAGGTCTCCCATTGGTCCTCGCTTCACCTGGTTTGGAATCAGGTACCCTTATTAATGTTATGTGTGTCTCCCCCTCCCCTGGATGTGATCCACTAATGCCAATCTCTTTTATGTAGTATTATGATAAATGTCTAGGGTCCACTTATGAGGGAGAACCTGTGGTACTTTTTTTCTGTGATAGATCACTGAGTATGAAAGACTCTATATATCCATCCAAGTTGCAGCAAAGTTCATACTTTTGTCCTTCTTAATGATTGTATAATATTCCATCATGTATATGTACCACATTTTTTTTTATCCAGTCCACTTTTGATGGACAGCATGGTTGGTTCCATGTTTTTGCTATTGTGAATAGTGCTACAATATGCATGTGCAGGTATCTTTTTCATAGAATGATTTGCGTTCCTTTGATTTTTAGATCTTTTAGAAATCACTAAACTGTTTTCCATGGAGATTGTAATAGTTTACACTCCCACCAAAGGTGTAGAAGCATTTCCTATTCTCTACATCCTCTCCAGCATTTGTTGTTGTTGTTGTTTTGAGTTTTTTCTTTTCTTTTCTGCATGTCAGAATGTTGAATTTATTTTTTTGTTTTATTTTCATTTCTCATTTTAAAGATGTGGGATACAATTCAGGAATAGGTATAAAAATGTTCATTATGCAGGTACCCTTGTTGATAAGGTTTGCCCCCACCCCAGCAGTTCCCCATTACTGCAAATCCCTTTCCTATAGTATTATGCTAATAATTCAAAGTCTGCTTATAAATGAGAACATATGGCACTCTGTTCTTTGTTTCTGTGATAGATCACTGAGTACGATCAACTCTAAATCCATCCAAGTTGCTGCAAAGTCCATATGTTTGTCCTTCCTTATACCTGCATAATGTTCCATTGTTTATATGTACCACATTTTTTTATCCTGTTCAGCTTCAATGGGCAGCATGGTTGGTTCCTTGCTTTTGCTATTGTGAACAGAGCTGCAACAAACAGGCATATGCAGGTATCTATTTGTAGAATGATTTGAGTTCTTCTGGGTATATTCCCAATAGGAAGATTGCTGGGTCATATGAAAGGTCAATTTCTACTTCTTTCAGAAATCACCACACTGTCTTCCAAAGAGGTTGCACTAGTTTGCATTCCCACCAGCAGTGTAGAAATATTCCTTTTTCTCCGCATCCTGGCCAGCATCTGTTGTTGTTTGTTTTATTAGTGAGAGCCATTCATACTGGGGTTAAGTGGTATCTCAATGTGATTTTGATTTGCATTTTTCTGAGTTATTAATGATGACTAGAGTTAGGTGGTATCTCTGTGTGGTTTTGATTTGTATTTCTCTGATGATTAGTGAGGCTGAGCGTTTTTTCATGTATCTGCTGGCTATATATTTATCTAAAAGTATTTGCAGACTTAAAAAAAAAGACTCTAGAAAGTTATCTTAAAAATAGGCTTCTAATAACTTTAAAATCAGCAGACTGAATAAAAAATTTTCAGAACTCTAAAAAAGTTAAAATCATTCAACTGCTAATCAAGATAAAATAAAACAAAAATTAATTACTTTGGATTAACTGATAAAGATATCTTATGACTTTTATTTGAAACATTGTTGGTTCCATACTTAAGTATTCCATTTTCCAGTTTTAGGAAAATTTTCTCTCGTAAACTATCTATTGTTTACTTCAATTTGATAAAATGCACTTGTATAAACAAAAGTGGAAATATTTGCATTCTTCTAATTTGATTCCTTTAAAATTCAAAAGCTATCTGTGAAATTTTTTTGACAATATGGTTATTTGCATTAGTTTAATAAGAATCTGCTCTCTTTATAACAGGATACAATTAGAAACATTGGTTAAATTACCAAGGCTTTGACTGAAATGTCATGTTTGACAATGTGCATAAGACACTTGACGCCAAGAATTCTCAGGCTTTCAGTAAATGAATAAAATTGTTAATTTCCAACAGATCCCAGAAACCTTAAGAAGGTGAAATTAAAGTTTGCCTTGGTTTAGCTTTCTAGCCTAAGAGGTTTCTAAATCTGAGATTCCTATGTAATCAGTGTATAGAGAAAAGGTTATATCTTTAAAATAAAACTTATAATACACTTGTTATTAGATTGTAGCCATGTTTATTATTTTCAAGTTCTTGTTATCTACCTGTAGACTAGACTAAATCCTAAATTATTTTATATTTCCTCCAATCCAACTTTCTTCCATAAAACTACTAAAAATGGAAAGTTTTCTTTTCCTAAAGCCCTATAAGCTGAACCTCGGTAAATTATAGGGGACAATTCTTGCGCCTAATATATGTATCACACAAAAAGTTCACCAAACTACCTAATGCCATAACCAGGAGTATCCAAACTGCAAACCAGGACAAGAAGTTGATGGCTTCACACTCTTGTCAGCTTTTTCTAAGATGTCAAAATAAGACATCATATCATGAGACCCATACCCCTCTTAATGCCAACTTACTTTACTTGGGAGGAAAATGGTCATTTGATTTATTCAACTGGTTTCCTGTAAACCTAGATTCATGACTCAAAATCATTATGCAAACTAGGATTGTCTTGTTACTATTATTTTTACTATTTCCTCTTTTCTAAACTTTATATTTATTACATGTTAAATGTTTGAAAAGTACAACTCCTAAACAGAATAATACTGGCTAGCACTCTGAGATAGCAAAATATAAATTTAATTTAACAATGTACTCCAGATAGACTTAGCCTGAGAGCCACTCTTTTTAAAACTCCCTGTTGCTAAACTGTGGATAAAAGGGTTTTGATACTGACTCCTAGCTGGCATTTACCCCTTCCAACAAGGAACCATACAAGCAACCAGGGACAAGTTTATCCCATCATGAGGGATAATTAAAACCTAACTACAGGATGACTGACCAGCGATGCTTTTGGAGAAAGATTTTAATCAAAAGGGAGAAACAGAATCAGAATGAAATCACTTATGTTAAAACACACATGCAGAGCTGGGGAAGGCCACGAAGGGAGCATTCTCGTGCATAAAAAACTGATAAGAACTATCACAAATGACTGCAAAAAGTACAATCTTGCAAAAAAGCCATTGAAAACAAACATACACACACACACAAAAAGTTCTTTTGTAAGGACATCTGCCCACCCAATAACTGCCCTTTTAGTCTCAGACTGGTGCAATTCTTGTTATTGATTCTTGTAGTCATGAATTTCAAAACAGTTAAGTAATCCTCCTTGTTTTCCCTTTAAAATCTTCTGTTTTCCCAACCCCATTAAAAAATGGGCAAAAGACATGAATAGACACTTCTCAAAAGAAGATATATGGGCAGCCAACAGACACATGAAAAAGTGCTCAGCCTCACTCATCATCAGAGAAATCCAAATCAAAACCATATTGAGAGATCACCTAACCCCAGTAAGAACGGCCATCATTAATAAAACAAACAACAACAGATGCTGGCGAGGATGTGGAGAAAAAGGAATGTTTCTACACTGCTGGTGGGAATGCAAACTAGTGCAACCTCTTTGGAAGACAGTGTGGTGGTATCTGAAAGAACTAGAAATTGGCCTTCCATATGACCCAGCAATTCCTCTATTGGGAATATACCCGGAGGAACTCAAATCATTCTACAAAAAAGATACTTGCACATGTATGTTTTTTGCAGCTCTGTTCACAATAGCAAAAACATGGAACCAACCATGTTGCCCATTGAAGCTGGACTGGATTTTAAAAATGTGGTACATATGCACAATGGAATATTATGCAGCCATAAAGAAGGACAAACATATGGACTTTGCAGCAACTTGGATGGATTTAGAGTCGATCGTACTCAGTGATCTATCAGAGAAACAAAGAACAGTGTGCCTATGTTCTCACTCATAAGTGGACCTTGAACAATTTAATACTATAAGAAAGGGATTGGCAGTAGTGGGAAACTGTCAGGGGAGGGGGGGTGGAATTGGCAGTTGAGGGAAACTGCTAGGGGAGGGAGGGGTCTCATCAACAAGGGTACCTGCATAATCAACATTTATATACCTAACCCTGAATTGTACCCCACATGTTTATAATTTAAAAAGAAAAAAGAAAAAAAGAAAGCTTCTGTTTTGCTTTACCTCCCTGCATATTTTTTACTATGGCACACATATTCCCACTGCAAAGCTTTATTCTTGAAAACATTTTCTTTCATTTTAGAGAGCTTCTCTTTGTTCGTTATTTGGATTGAAAATGCTATTTGCCTCATGGTAAATTGCAAGAAAATTTTGGAACAAAAGAAATATGTGTACTTTCATCGAGAGCAGCAAAGAAGCAGGAATTTGGGGAGACTATGTCTCTCATTAAAGTCAACAGACAGAAGAACTAGAGGAGTTCCCAAGTAGAAATGATCAACAGGATGCTTGGCACCTGCTTCAAAAAAGAAAAAGAAGCAAGGAATTGGCCCAGATTTAAGAAGGAACCCTGATACCAAGCAGTTGAAAAGCAGGTGTGCCCTAGTCTCCCACACATGTGACGTGGAAGCAATGACTTAAATAGTTAAACAGAGTACTGCCCCTGTCCCTCCTCCCCATTTATGGCTCAGATCGTACTTCTAATAGACTTAAAGATTACAAAAAAGCCTGAGTTTCTGGTGATGAGGTTGCAGTCACTACAGGAGATATTGTCAGCAATTACTGGAAACAAACTAGTAAGGGTGGTTATTCCAGTAGGTAGAACTGAAGTAATAGAAGATACATTTTTATTTTTTTCCTTGTATAATTTCATGGGGTTGAAGGTAAAGACATTTAAGTCATTTTTACTTCTTTTTTGTGTGGTTTGTTGTTGTTGTTGTTGTTGTTGTTGTTGTTGAATTAGTATCCTCAGGGTCAATAAAATATAACATGAGAAGGGCAATACAAGGGTATCATTTCCACCTTACAGCCATTCTACTATACAAGGTACTCTTCTGAGCTAAATTACTATTTGGGCCATGAAACATTCTTAACTTGTTTTGTGTCTATTCTTATTTCCATTATTATATTTACTATTATTTATATTATTATCACATATACTGCAACTCATATGATATATAGTATATGTTTTGTAATTTTACACTTTATAGCTGTAACATAATTATATTATACAGTTTTATAGCATTACACATTATTTATTAGTCTATGTTATTATTGCATCTTATTTAGTCACCTTCCTTTGAATTGATCTATCGTAGCTTTTACATGTTTCAATATGTTACATCTCAAACTGTATGCATCTGGGGTATGTTAGATAAATGTCTGTTTCTGTAGGAGATAAAATTTTACTCTAGAAGATTTGAAAAGTTGGTCCCTCTTATATGGTTAGAAATTCACTCCAGAAATTTTTTAAAATATATCCACCCCAAAACATTGCAAGATATGCCTTTGGCAGTGATCTTTTTTGTGCTGTGTATCCACTGAATTGTCTAGAGCCCTGTTGAGAGGGCCAGAATACTTGGATACGTTTGGATAAGTCAGGGTCAGTGTGACCCTTTACGCTTCTTGAGAAGAAGATTATTAGCTTAAAGTGTCTAGGGATATTTTGTAGAGAGCCAGGCAAGTGGTTGTAAACAAAAAGAGAAATAAATACTATTCCAAAACTGAAATTAGACTAATCAGGTTAAAGAAGATGATTTATTGCTCCAAAAATCTACAAAAGGATTTATGACAGTTTAGTCAAATAAATGGAATGCCTTGCATGTAACCATTATTTCACTGATAGATTTCAATATGATTTCTCCCTATTATCTATCAGCTTGGTAATTTTTTCCTTAAGTAAAAATCAGTTGCAAAAAGCACTCAGAATATCATTGGTGACAAATGACTCAAAAAAAACTCAGTGTTCTTTGTGTCACAAAAACAAAATTTGGTTCTGCACAGTCATGAAGGTAGGCAAACTAAAGCATATAAAATTTAAAAGCTGAAGAGACTGCAAAAATTAGAACCAGCTTCTTGAAACTATGTGTGTTCACTTGATTTTTGAGGAAGTAATGAAATATAGGGAAGGTATCAGGGTGATTTAGAAGAGACCCAGAGAGAAAGTTTAAATACATTCTTATAACTGAAAGGAAAATAATCAAATTATGTTGTATAGTGCATAAAAGCATGGCATTGAAGTCAAGTAAGAGTGAATTCAAAACCCAGCTTTCCACTGAAAGCATGCATAGCTTATAAACATATTCTTTCTAAGCCTCAGTTCACTTATTTGCAAAATGGGGTTTAAAAGAATGTCTCCTGCCGGGCGTGGCTCATGACTATAATACCAGCACTTTGGGAGGCTGAGGAGAGAGGATTGCCTGAGCCCACAGGGGTTCGAGACCAGCCTGGGCAACTCGGCGAGACCTCATCTCTACAATAAATCAAAAAATTAGCTGGGTGTGGTGGTGCATGCCTGTAGTTCCAGCTAGTTTAAAGGCTAAAGTGGAAGGAGCTCCTGAGTACAGCAGGTCGAGGCTGCAGTGGCCATGAGCGTGCCACTGCACTCCAGGCTGGGTGACAGAGTGACTCCCAACTCAAAATAAATAAATAAATAAAAGAGTGTCTCCTCGTCAAATTGGCATGTGTAATAAATAAGATAAAAACGAAAAGCAACTGGTTATTAATTTTATTTTTACTTAAACATAAAACAAATGAGTTTGTTATTGTTACATAAACATAATAAATGGTAATTTTATTATGATAATTGAAAGTGAGAAATCTAAAAATAATATTGACTTTCACCTCTCTGATTATGCTTTTCATTAAGTCTATATGTAATACATTTTTCTCCCAAAAGCAAAACTTAACATTTCACTACTTTTAGCCTTCTTTTAATTGCTCCTACTCTTAATAAGACAACTTTATTCTTCTTTAAGATGAATACCTCCATAAATGTGCAGAACCAAATTTTGTTTTTGTGGAATAAAGAACACAGAGTCTTTTGAGTCATCAATCATCAATGATAATCGGACTTCTTTTTGCAACTGATTTTCATTTAAGGAAAATTACCAAGTTGATAAATAATATGGAGAGATCATACTGAAATCTATTAGTGATCTAAAATAACGGTTACATGCATAGTTTAAAGATAATTAAACTATGTGCGATAAATCAGGCAAAATGCAGCACCAGCTCATGTTACACCATGGTTTTGCCAATCCTAAAAAAAAGATGTTTTTATATCTGGCTATTCATTTATATATTTATTGAACACCCACTATATCCAAGGGCACTGTACAGGTGCAGATGATGAAGTGTGTGTGTGTGTGTGTGTGTGTGTGTGTGTGTGTGTGTGTGTGTGTGTGTGTGTGTACATATATGTAAAACACAGTCCCTGTTTTCAAAGGAATTCAACTCATGCCCCAAGTTTTGGACAGAAATATGTTTTTAGCATGGTTTTAGTCCTCTCAATATGAATGTAGAATATAATATAAGTATAGCTTTTTATTAATAAAAATGAACTATGACATACTATAAGATCAAATTCTCATTCTGGATATTTACACAAGTCATCTAAAATACTTTGTGGAAGCAGATTAAACTAATAAAAAAATCAGTATTAAATAAAATGGGTTAATGAATTCATTGAAAATTATATAGCATAGAATAAATTGAAAATGCTACCAAAGACTACCTTTCAAAAGCTCAGATCGTTTCAGAGGTGAATATCTTCAAATGTTTGATATATATGATGCTTATGTTATTTAAGCTGTTTCTTATCTCACACACAAAAATAAAAATTTTATGTAAAATTATATTAGTAATACAAACTATATATATCACAGACAAATATCACCGCATATGAATTTTAAAATCCTAAGTAAAATATATATAAATAGAATGTTATAGTAAAACTTATAATTTATTGTATTTGAAAATTATCAAAAATGGTATGGTCTTCTAATAGATGCCAAAAACGCAATTTATAAAATTTAGTTTTCATTCTTGAATATAGTTTTAAAACTTAGGATAAGATTAAATAGATATTTAATATGAAAATAAACATGCATTACACGTGTACACATACAATAAAGAAGTCAGGCTTAATAGTGAAATTAAAAACAGTATTGCTATTAAATTAAGTAAAAGGCAAAGATGCCTATAATTTAATATTATTTCACATTTTCCTATAATTACTAGTCAATGAAATATAACATAAAATAAATGAGATGTAAAAATATTACAGAAGAGAATCAGGTATGATTGCAATTATTATCAGTGATCCATATCTAGAAGCCCCAACTAAAAATCTATAAAAAATAGTGAGCTCAGAAAGATGAAAATTATAAAATTAAAATATCTATAAATCAACAGTCAAAAGAAGTTATCCAGTTAATATGAGTTATTTTAAATACCATGAAGTTCAAATTTTACCCCAAGATACCTTTTTAAATTTCCAGAATGTTCTCATTGTCACATTTGGCTCTGGGCTTCTATTTGGCTTAAGTTGTGTCTCTTTCCTTACCATAGCATTTATTTGAGTTAAGAACTCAAAAGAAATATTAAATATACAGGCTTTAAAATAGAAGTGTGTGCAGAAACATATTTCATGAATTTACTAATTTATCATCTATACTAAAATCAGATAACAAAAACTGTTAAATAATAAAAAAAACATATTTTGTCTTTATTTTGACTACCCATTGCAGAAAAATGCTGTAACATTTAAAACTGGAATAGTATGTTCCTCATTGTTCATTCATAGAGCATTTATTTCATAATTTTTAAATTTACTGAAAGGAAGGAATTTGTCAACTTTATCAAAGAAATAGTTATGCTACTGGAATCTCTATAAAACAAAATAATTTTCTTTTATATCACTTGGAAATTCTCATTGCAAATGTGAGAAATATTTCAATTGAATATTTAAGCTGTAAATAATATGATCATGATTTAATGCATACATTAATATTAACTCAGTGTTATAAAACTGTATTGTTTAATTTATATTTCACTTCATTTATCTTAATAAACTGTTATGCCTACACAAACATTCCGTGAGAAGCTGTAAATATTTAAAATTACTAAAACTATACTAAAAATGTCTTCCAAAGAAGACAGACAAAGATTTATTCTTGGGAGAAATATTTTATAGAAAAAAAATATATAATTATTTGCTGCATCCAGGAAACTCATCTCACCACAAGGGAGGCACACAGACTCAAAGTTTAAAGGATGGAAAATGAATTTACAGGCAAATAGATCATAAAGGAGGTCAGGAGTCAAAATCTTAGTATCAGACAAATAACCTTTAAGCTATCCAAAATTTTAAAAGATAAGACAGGACACTACATAACCTCAAAATAGTAAAAGCCATCTGCGAGAAACTCACAGCCAACATACTCCTAAACGGGCAAAAATTGGAACCATTTCCCCTGAAAACTGGAACAAGACAAGGATGCCCACTCTCACCCCTCCTGTTAAATATAGTATTAGAAGTCCTGGCTAGAGCAATCAGAGAAGAGAAGGCAATCAGGTGTATCCAAATAGGAAAAGAGGAAGTCAAGTTATCTCTCTTTGTAGATGGCATGATTGTGTACCTTGAAAACCCAAGAGAATCTGTCAAAAACCTCCTTACACTGATAAAGGCCTTTGGCAAAGTCTCAGGATATAAAATAAATGTGCAAAAGACAATCACATTTCTTTGCACCCAAATAAAAAGCACAATTCCATTCACCATAGCCACACAAAAAAATGAAATACCCTGGCATCTTCCTAACCAGAGATGTGAAAGACCTTTACAATGAAAACTACAAAGCACTGCTCAAAGAAATCAAAAACAACACAAACAAGTGGGAAAATATCCCATGTTCATGGACTGGAAGAATTAACATTGTGAAGATGTCCATCCTACCTAAGGCAATCTACAGATTTAATGCAATACCCATCAAATTACCAGCAACATTCTTCTCAGACCTAGAAAAAACAACACAGGAATTCATATGGAAACATAAACGTCAAAGAATAGCCAGAACAATCCTCAGCAAAAAAAAAAACAAAGGAGGTGGTATCACATTACCAGATTTCAAATTTTACTATAAAGCTACGATAATCAAAACAGCTTGGTATTGGTACAGGAACAGGAATATAGACCAATGGAATAGAATTGAGATTCCAGAAGCAAAACCTCAATTTCTCAACCAACTCATCTTCGACAAAGCCTCCACCACCTACCACTGGGGAGAGGAGAACCTATTCAGTAAATGGTGCTGGGAAAACTGGCTGACCACATGCAGAAGATTGAAACAGGACC
>NW_007260128.1:202699-274692 GCF_000164805.1 Carlito syrichta | reverse complement strand
GAAACCCACAGGCCATAAGAGATAAGATAGATAAGTGGGACCTCATTAAACTGACAAGCTTCTGCAAAGCCAAAGAAACCATCAAGAGAGCAGGGAGACAGCCTACAGACTGGGAAAAAGTATTTTTCAACTCCAGGTCTGACAAAGGCTTAACCTCTTGGATCTACAAGGAACTCAAATGGGCTGAAAAGAAAAAAAATAAACAACCCCATTAAAAAATGGGCAAAAGATATGAACAGACACTTCTCAAAGGAAGATATCTGAGCAGCCAACAGACACATGAAAAAATGTTCAACCTCACTAATCATCAGGGAGATGCAAATCAAAACCACACTGAGATACCACCTAACTCCAGTCACAATGGCAATTATCAATAACTCAAAAAATAACGGTTGCTGGAGAGGGTGTGGCAAAAAGGGAACACTTCTACACTGTTGGTGGAAGTGTAAACTAGTGCAACCTCTGTGGAAAGCAGTGTGGCGATTCCTAAAAGTTCTAAATATCAACCTCCCATATGTCCCCGTAATCCCACTACTGGGAATATACCCTGAAGATTTCAAATCACTCTATAAAAAAGATACCTGCACACGTATGTTTATCGCAGCATTGTTCACAATAGCAAGAACCTGGAAGCAACCATGCTGTCCATCAAAAGAGGACGGGATTTTAAAAATGTGGTACATATACACGATGGAATACTACACAGCCAAAAAAAAGAACAAAATCATGAATTATGCAGCAACCTGGATGGAACTCGAGTCTATAATACTGAGTGACCTCTCACAGAAACAAAGATCTGAGTATCACATGTTCTCACTCACATAGTAGACCTTGATCATCCAATGTAGTACCATAGGAAAATGACTGACAGTGGTGGGAAACTTTGCGTGGGGGGAGGGGAAGGGAGATGGGATTAATGGTAGTAAATATATGTCTGGGGACAGGGAGACACCTCTTATCAACAAGGGTGCCTGAACGAAGCATATTTGTATACCTAACCCTTAACTGTACCTCACAATATCATAATAAAAAATATTGAGTATGAAAAATAAAATAAAAATTAAATTAAATTAAATTAAAAAGTTTCAATCCATCAACAAGAAATATCCATCCTCAAAATATATGCACCCAACACAGAGGCACCATCATTTATAAAGCAACTACTAAGTAAACTAAAAAGAGATATGACTCTTAACACTATTATATCTGGGGACTTAAATACCCCACTAATAACCCTAGATAGATCATCAAGGCAAAAAATCAACAAAGAGATCCAGAACTGCAACTTGATGCTCAACCAACTATACTTAATAGATACCTACAGAGTATTCCACCCAACAACCACAGAATATACATTCTACTAACCACCACATGGAACATACTCCAATATTGATCACATCCTCGGCCATAAATCAAGCATAAACAATTTCCATAAGATTGAAATATGGCCATGCACCTTCTCAGACCACAGTGGAATAAAAATAAATATCAACACAACCAAAATTTCACCCAAACTCACAAAGAAAAGGACACTAAGCAGCATGATGCTGAACAACTACTGAGTCAACACCAAAATCAAAACAAAAATTTTAAAATTTCTGAAAACATATGAAAATAAAGAGACACCTTATCAAAACCTCCAGGATGCCATGAAAATAGTTCTAAGAGGGGAATTCATATCTCTATGAACACACATCAAGAAAATGGAAAGATCACAAGTTAACAGCCTAACAAGTCACCTATGGGAGCTAGAAAGACAAGACCACAAAACCATAACTTTAGCAGAAGAATCCAGATCACCAAAGTTAAAGCCCAAATACAGGACATAGAAGATAAAAATATCATAGAAAAAATCAACAAAACAAAAAGATGGTTCATTGAAAAAATTAACAAGATTGATGAACCTCTAACCAGAATGACCTAGAACAAGAGAGAAAAAGCCCAAACACAATCAGAAATACAAAAGATCAAATCACAACTGACCCTAAAGAAATACAAAAGATCATCAGTGATTACTACATACACCTATATGGAAACAAACTAGATAACCTAAATGAAATGGAGGACTTTCTAACATTACACAACTTCCCCAGGTTGAAACAAGAAGACTTTGAGATACTAGATAGACCAATAACAACCCAGGAAATTGAATCCATCAAAGAAAAATACCTACAAAAAAAGACCTGGACAACTTTCTAACAGAATTCTACAAAATGTACAAGGAGCTGATACTAATCCTATGAAAGTATTCCAGGCAATCGAGAAAGAAAGAATTCTCCCCAAATCATTTTGCAAAACTAACATCACACTAATACTCAAACTGGGATAAAGATCCAACAAAAAAAGAGAGCTACAGGCCAATATCCCTAATGAACATAGATGCCAAAATTCTCATCAAGATTCCAGCAAATTGGATCCAACAACACATCTCAAAGATCATCCACCATGACCAAGTAGGCTTCATCCCCAGAATACAGACCTGGCTCAACATCCACAAGACCATAAATGTAATTAAATACATCAACAGATGTAAAAACAAGAACCACATGATTATATCATTAGATGCAGAAAAAGCTTTTGATAAAATCCAGCACCCCTTCTTGATAAAAACCCTCAAACACCTAGGTATAGAAGGAACATACCTCAAAATAGTAAACATCATCTACAATAAAACCACAGCCAGCATATTGCTAAATGAACAGAAACTGGAAACACTTGCCCAGAAAACAAGAACAAGACAAGGCTGCCCACTCTTACCTCTCTTGTTCAAAATTGTGTTGGAAGTCCTAGCTAGGGCAATTAGACATGAGAGGGAAATCGGGGTATCCAAATAGGAAAAGAGAAAGTCAAGTTATTCCTCTTTACTGATGATATGACCCTATACCCCGAAAATCTAAAAGAATCTGTCGAAAACCTGCTTGCACTGATAAAGAACTTTGGCGAAGTCTTAGGGTACAAAATAAATGTGCAAAAGACAGTCATGCTCTTGTACACTAACAACAAGCAGGCAGAGAACCAAAGAAAAAGCACAATCCAACTCACAATAACCACAAACAAAAAAAAAAAATCTTGGCATCTTCATAACCAGATAAGTGAAAGACCTTTACAATGAAAACTACAAAACACAGCTCAAAGAAATTCAAGAAGACACAAACAAATGGAAAAATATTTCATTTTCATGGATAGGAAAATCAACATTGTGAAGATGTCCATCCTACCAAAGGCAATCTACAGATTCAACGCAATACCCATTGTATTACCAACATCATTCTTCTCACACCTGGAAATAACAATACAAAAGTTCATATGGAAACATAAACAACCACGAATAGTCAAAACAATCCTTTTCAAAAGAAGCAAGGCAGGAGGTATCATACTTTAGGACCTCAAACTTTACTATAAGTCTACAATAATCAAAATAGCCTGGTTTGGATACCGGAGCAGGCATATGAAACAGTGGAACAGGATATAGATTCTGGAAGCAAAACTTCAATTTCTCAACCCACTCCTCTTTGACAAACCCTCTAACAACAACCACTGGGGAGAGGAGAATCTATTCAGTAAATGGTGCTAGGAAAACTGGCCGACCACATGCAAAAGATTGAAATAGGACTCCTACCTATCACCATACATAAAAATTATCTTTAAATGGATCAAAGATCTAAATATAAAACCTCAAATTATAAGAACCTTAGAAAATGCAGGAGACACCCTTATGGAAATTGGAACTGGCAAACAATTCCTGATCAAAACCCCAAGTGCCCATGCCATGAGAGATAAGATAAACTAGTGGGACCTTATCAAACTGACAAGCTTCTGCAAAGCAAAAGAAAGCATCAAGAGAGCAGAGAGATCCACAAAATGGGAAAAAATATTTGCCAATTGTATATCTGACAAAGGTCTAACTTCCAGGATTTACACAGAATTCAAATGTGCTGAAAAGAAAAAAACAGTCCCATTAAAAAGTGGGCAAAAGACATGAATAGACACTTCTCAAAAGAAGATACACGAGCAGCCAACAGACACATGAAAAAGTGCTGTTTCACTAATCATCAGAGAAATGCAAATCAATACCACACTGAGATACTATCTAACCCCAGTAAGAATGGCCATCACTAATAAAACAAACAACAGATACTGGCAAGGATGCAGAGAAAAAGGAACACTTCTACACTGCTAGTAGGAAGGCAAACTAGTGCAACCTCTTTGGAAAACAATGTGGTGATTTCTGAAAGAAGTAGAAATTGACCTTTCATATAACCTAGGAATCCTCCTTTTGGGAATATACCCAGAGGAACTCAAATTCTTCTACAAAAAAGATATCTGCAGATGCATGTTTACTGCAGCACTATTCATAATAGCAAAAACATGGAACCAACCATGCTGCCCATTGAAACTGGACTGAATTTTTAAAATGTGGCACATATACACAATGGAATATTATGCAGCCATAAATAGGACAAACTTATGGACTTCACAGTAACTTCGATGGATTTAGAGTCTATCATACTCAGTGATCACAGAAACAAAGAACAGAGTACCACATGTTCTCACTCATAAACAGACCTTGAACAATTATCATAATACTATAAGAAAGAGATTGGCAGTAGTGGGAAACTGCCAGGGGAGGGGAGCATACCTCATCAACAATGGTACCTGCATAATGAGCATTTGTATACCTAACCCTGAATTATAACCCACGTCTTTAAAATTAAAAATAAAATTAAAAAACTTTGGTTGACTGATGATCCAGAGGAACAGATTCTGAGTGTACTACAAGGGACCTGCCCTCCAAAAATGATAGCAATTCTGTTTTTTGGAGGATTCCTTCTTGTAAACTAGTTCAACCTCTATGAAAAACAGTATAGAAATTTATCAAACAACTAAAAATAGAACTACCATTCCACCCAACAATTCCACTGCTAAGTATTCGCCCAAAGGAAAATAAATCATTATATTTAAAAGTTACCTGAATTTTTTATGTTCAGTGCAGCACTATTTACAATAGCAAAATCATGGAACCATCTTAAGTGTCCATCAATGATTGACGGGATAAAGAAAATCTGATACATATACACTATGAAATACTTCACAGTCATTAAAAAAGAGTGAGATTGCAGCAACATGCATTGAACCAGAGAACATCATTTTAAGTGAACTGAATCAGAAACAGAAAACCTAACACTGCATGTTCTCACTGATATGTGGGAGCTAAATAGCCACAAAGATAAAAAATAATAGACACTGGGAACACAAAAGAAGGGAGATAGGCAGGAGGACTAGGGTTGAGAAGCTACCTATGGTATACAATGTTCACTGTCTGGGGAATGGGCCACTTGAAGCCCAATTCCCACCAGTATGCAATAGGTCCATGTAACAAACATATAACTGTACCTCTGAATCAAAATTTTTTTAAAAAATTTATTTTTCAAAAGAGTAAATAATTCTACAACATTGTTTAGGGAAAAGTGTCAAAGGGGATGAGGGGGACTAGCTAACAATGAAATTGGCAGAGGTAATAAAAATAAGCAACACACAGAGTTAAAAAGAAAAAAATAAGGTAGTTCTTACAAAAGAAATTATTTTGAATAGATCTTTTTTTTTTTTTTGAGTTGGAGTCTCACTCTGTCGCCCAGACTGGAGTGCAGTGGCATGCTCCCAGCCACCACAGCCTCGACCTGCTGGGCTCCGATCCTTCTGCCTCCGCCTTCCAAGTAGCTGGAACTGCAGGCACGTACTATCACGCCTGGCTAATTTTTTGATTTATTGTAGAGATTAGGTCTCGCCAAGTTGCCCAGGTGGATCTCAGGCAATTCACTCACCTCAGCCTCCCAAAGCGCGGGATTACCGGCTGAACCACCGAGCCCGGTCACTGAATAAATCTTTTAAAAAGGCTTTCCAGTGATTAAACCAGCAACGTATTTTTAAATAATACAACATAATTTTTGAAGCTCCTTAAAAATACATATTTACTTTCACGACTCTCTCTTTTTAATTAGTATTAATTTATCCTGTGTGCTCTGATTTGGATAAATTCTTCAAGCTAGTTTACCAATCATTACTCAGGACAGTAACAAAAATAAGAAAGAGAAAATAACTGATTTACCGAGTACCAACTTAACACTTGGACTTCTACTAAGCACTTTCACATACATATTTTTATTTGCATGGTCATAGAAAGATCACCAAGCTTTAAAAAAAAAAAAAAAGAACAAAAGCTCACCAAGCTTAAGAAATTTGGATGAGATCAAATGAGAGTAGAAAAATCAATCTTTTGCCCAGGGGAATTCATTTTTTCTGATGAACCACTTAATTACCTTTTGTATTTTCACCTTTCTTGGCAGAAAAAAGTATTTGTGTGATTTATTCTATTCAAAAAAGAAAGAGCTATCTCGCTGTATTTGTTGGGGTTCTCCAAAGAAACAGAACTAATAGATGATGATAGATTAAATGGATGGATAGACAGATAGATAAATGGATAGACAGCCAATAGGTATAAAGAGATTTAATATTAGCTATTGACTCACAGGATTATTGAGACAGAGAAGTCCCATGATCTGCCTTCCACAAGCAGGATACCTAGGAAAGCCAGTGGTAATTTGAAGGCTGAGAACTGGAGAGCAGAGGGCAGGAGAAGACCAGTGTAACTGGTCAAGCAGTCAGGTGGAGAGTGAATTCAGCCTTCCTCCTCTTCTTTGTTCTATTCAGACTCTCAATCAACTGGATGATGCCAGCAACAGACAGAGTAAGGCAAATGAACCTGTCTTACACAACCCACCAATTCAAATGTTAATCTCTTTCCAAAATACTGTTATGGACACACCCAAAAATAATTTTTAAACAGATATCTGGGGATCCTATGGCCCAAACTGATACATAAAATTAACCATCACAATCACTCTGAGTTTCTCTGTTATTTTTTAATTAAATTACAATTTAAGTCCAATAAAATATACAGCTTTTTAGTATACAGTTTTATAAATTTTCATCGATGTATACACAACCACCACCTAGTGAAAATACAAAACATTTCTATCATCCTACAGAGTAAACTTCCTGTCCTTTTCAGGCTATTCCACTTCATACCACCTCAGAGACAATAACTGCTTTGATTTCTGTTATATCATATAAAGAAAACCATGTAGAAAGTTATCTTTTGTGTCTGTTATTTCACTCAACATAAAGCTTCTGCCGTGCATCCATGTTATTCCACATATTGATAGCTTATTCCTATTTTCACTAAATAGTACTCATTCTATGATCATATACAACTTGTTTATTTACTGTTTGATGGATATTTGATTTTTTTTCCTTTGGGGGGTTAAAATGAATAAAACTGCAGTGGACATTCTCATATAAATTTATGTGAATATATGCTTTCATTTATCTTGCATAAATACCTAAGAGAAGAATGTCTGGGTCATGTAGCAGATATATGCTTAATTTTATTTTAAAAACTGCCAAACTATTATCCAAAGTGGTTACACCATTTTTTCCCACCAACCAATATGTATGAGTTCCAGTTAATTCACATCCTTGCCAACAGTACAGTTGCTTTCTTTTCATTTAACTATTTTAGGGGGTAAATACTACCTCATTGTAGTCTTCAGGAAAATACATTCCCTTGAACATTAATGACAGTAATAATATCCATGAGTTTATTGGTCATTCATATATTTTCTCTTGTGGAGTATCTCAGTTTTTTGCCTATTTTTAACTGCTTTGATTTCTGTTATATCATATAAAGAAAACCATGTAGTTTGTCCCTTATTATTGAGATTGAGAGTTTGAAAAATTATTCCTAATACAAGTTTTTAATATATTTTGCTCAACAGTGGCTTGTCTTTTCATTTCCTTAATAATGTCTTTGGTAATTATAATTTTAATTTTTATAAAATTTAATTTAAATTTTTTTCTTTTATAGTTTCCTTTTTTTGAATGCTATTTAAGAAATCTTTGTTTATCCTATGAATATGAAAATTCATTCTAATGCTTTTTTCTAGAAGTTCTGTATGTTTTGCTTTAACTTTTTGAATGATTCCTCTCAAGTTAATGTCAGTGATTCATTACCTTAAGATGCTGAAATTTAATGTCCAGAATCTCACTTACTTGCCTTTGAAAATTAAGAAACCCTCTGTCACAGTGTTGACTAGAGCAACTTCCTTTAATAAAAAGAAAAACTCACATAGAACAAGCATGAAAAGCAGAGGCAAGTATAGCCATAGTCACCTGACATCAAAACAAAACAGGATCAGGGTCTTCCTGCCACAAACCCCAATCACCTGCCTCCAGAAACAACTCTCTTCCACACATACTATGACTTGTGCTGAAGACTTTGTCTTCCCATGTTTTACTTTCTTTTTTTTTTTTGACAATTCTTTCCTTTCATTTTTTTCTTAAGGAAAACAAATCCTAAAATGTATTATGTTTTATGAAGATGATAACAATGCAAATTACCTTCAGGAAGATGTGATTTTATATCAGTTTTATTCATGCAATATTAGATTTACAATAAGCACTGATATTCTGGATAAGTGGGAAACCTTTGACCCTCTGACAAGTTCCTAGTTCCAAAACTCACGATTCATCCTTAACTCTTCTTTTTTTTTTTTTTTTTTTTTTTTTCAATTTACACAGATAAAATACAGGTCATTCAGTTACATTTGAATTTCAGTAAAATAATTAATAATCTTCAGTATATGTCCCAAACATTTCCCTTTACTAAAAAAAAAAATTATTTGTTGTTTATCTGAACTTCAAGTGTAACTGGACATTCTGTATTTTTATTTGCTAAATCTGGCAACCCTGCCCATATCTAGTTTATCACCGAACCCTAGAAATCCTACTTCCTCAATATTTCCCAGATCAGTCCATTTATTTCTATCTCTAGTACCCTTACATATGAGGAAGACACCACATTTATACCAGATTGCTTTAGTGTCCTCCTAATTGACTCTAATCAAAACACTCTTTACTCTCTGTCAGAACCAAAATAATTATTTTAAACACAAATCTTATCATATTAGAGTCTTTAAATTGTTTCTTTTATAATTGAGATAAAGTCTAAACTTCTAAACTCAGCTTTCATTGCTATATCTTATCTCTAAACATTCACTATGTTGCACTTTTTATACACTCCAGTCATTTGGAAAAATCACTTCTTGTAAAAGCTATGCTCTCCCCTTTGGTTCTAATATTCACACGATTTTTTTTTCTATCTAAAACATCCTTCCACCCCATAACATAAATCTCTACTGGACCTGGGTCTTTCTGCTCTCAGAAATATTATTTTCTCATTCCCAGCTCTAATCTGACTCAGCTGTCTATGATACTGCTGTAATCATCTGTTCACCCTGTTGGTGCAGGAAGGACTTGCACTCTTAGGTAATGGGGTTGGTTGAATTTCCAACACTTAACACTGGATAGTAACTTGGTATAGCCCTGGAAATGAGGATGCTGCACACCACACAGGGTCACACAAAGATTGTTTGTGGGAATAGAGTGAACAATCAGGAGCTATAAGAGGCAGTCTTTGTAGTATCAAGAGGGTAAGGTGCCCCCTGGTTCCCATGGGAAGATAAGATTGGCTAGTTTGAATTGTCCTGTGGGTTGGTGGGTAACCAAACCCTTCTACTGAGGATTAAGCAAAAACTGTTTCTGGTTTCCTTGATAAGAAGGGTTGTTTTGCTAGGAGACCTTATCTGTGGGAGCAAAGCAAGAAGGGGAACTTGTGGTTAAGCCACAAGTTTGAGGCCATCCCAGACTTACCAGATATCAAGGCAACACATAATGTTGAGCCTTAATTTTAGGTATGACACCATAACTGATAAATTTGTAAGAATGTGAAATAGTTCATGCCTGCTTCCAGAATGACACCTTTTAAAAAGTTCAATTTACTTCTCACCAAATTCAGAAATGTAATGTCAGGAAAATTGTCCAAAAGTTGGAAATAAGAAAGAGACTACTGAATATTCTTTCAGTAGAAATATGGACTATAGGGATTATTTGGTTCTATCGAATTATGTGTTTTTGCTTGTATTTGTAAAGATTATGCTTTTTTTCTTTTTTTGAGTTGGAGTCTTACTCTGTCGCCCAGGCTGGAGTGCAATGGCACACTCACAGCCACCCCAGTGTCGACCTGCTGGGCTCAGGTGATCCTTCCGCATCAGCCTTCCACGTAGCCAGAACTACAGGCATGCACTACCACGCTCGGCTAATTTCTGGGGGGTTTTTATTGTAGAGATGAGGTCTTGCCAAGTTGCCCAGGCTGGTCTCAAACCCATGGGTTCAGGCAATCCTCTCACCTCAGCCTCCCAAAGTGCTGGGATTACAGCTTGAGCACCACGCCTGGTCAGTTATGCTATTTTTAAACTTGATGAGAATAAAAGTAAAGTCAAACTGATAGTAATGCAAATTATTCTTGTCCATATCAATATAAATTAATTTTGCTTATAGAAATATTCATTTCTATTCTGTATAGTACCCTAAACATATATCATTACTTGACATTTTATTGCCTTATTTATTGCCCTAGAATATTAATCAATTTTACATCATTCAGTAGCAAACTCATTTCAACATTCTTGTGTATGTGTATTTAAAATATATAAATGTATACTTTTCAAATGCTCATTTGAACAGATTTGAGTATCTTATTGGTTTTCTCTTTAAGGAATTTAATATCATCTTTAATATATGTTTATATTTTGGTAGAAGTCATGATATTACCTTTTTGAAAAATTAGGCTTTAGCAGCCATGATTTGAAATAAGTCAAGATTAAAATAAGCTATCTTGGAAAAGAAAATAAAAATATTCTCAGATGTAGATGTTGTGTAGTATAAGGCAGTAAAACTTAATTTTTTAATCTTATTACTTTTTAATAATAGGCTTTATTTATTCATTTAAAATGATAAATATTTTAGGGAGCAAAGTAAACAAATAATAATACTAGTAGAATGGAACAAAAAAGACATGTGTTAAGAAAGTGTGGAAATTTTTATTTATTTCAAAATTATTCACCCTTGCTAGTTCAATTTAAGACTAGGGCATTAGCTTAGGTTCAATTCTTTGTTCAATAAAGTTGAAAATGTCACCCTTATGGAATGCAAAAGGCTCCAGTTTTGCTTTCCTTCATATCCAAGGTTTTGCTCACTCTGGTACTAACTTGTTTGAAAAAGCTTAACTCCCAAGCTTTCCTTATCCCATAATTAGCTTAAATCATGCCTAAAAATTGGAAGCATCATTTTGACTGATCAAGCATAAAAGAAGGGAGGCAGCAAGTTTTCTTGTGCAAACAAACAGTTGCCAGGTCACAATTCTAAATCTCTAAAAGATCATTAAAAAATATGACCATAAGCAAAAGCAGAATTTCTTGCCAAAATTGAATATCTTCAATTTCTGAATATAGTTGATATGTGACTTGGCTTCCACCACTTTGCGCACTTCTGTAAATGAGCTGGTGAGAGGCAGTGTCAGCAGGCAGCAGGTGGACAGAAGTTCCTGTAAGAGAAGTAAATCATTCTCCCACTTCAGGATGAATGTAAGAAGACCCAGAAATGTATTCACTTCACACTCTCTTGACCTGTTTCCATCAAGATGGGGCCCAGCGAGTTGTACTATTCCCCCGGAGGGCAGGGAGCAGTGCTTACCTGGTCCTACAAGGTCAGATGGTTCATAAAAGGAACATAACCTAAGGGAAGGATAAGATGGGCAGGGCAGAGCTCTCCAACAAGTTGCTTGCTAAATCCTGTTTAGCCTTCCACCCCAGTTCCCACCAATTTTAGCAAAAATGACAGCATTTGGCTTCTGGTGTACCATCCTAGCCATGTTACTTAGTGCAACCAGGTTTGCTACAGTGAGAAATCTTTAAGTAACAGGAAAAAAAAATGTTTAGCATGGAAAAGGTTTGCCCTGTTCCCTGTAAAACCAGTGAAAAGAAAATGTAACTGAAACTCACCACACATTCAGCCTCTTCCATGAAACTCTCTATAACCCAACAGTCAACCATTACTGTCTCTCTCCTCTACATCTACATGCATTTATTTTCTTCCTCTCCAGTGCTGCTGTGTGCCTATCCTGCTCCTGTCATGATTTACACATTTCTGAGTAGGTGTTCCTTCCTCAACTACAAAGCAAACTACTTAAATATGAGAAACCATGGACTGTAACTCTTACATCTCCAGTTCCTGGTATGGCCTTGATCAAGATCCATACTTAAGTATATGAGGCTTAATAATGATGAAATCTCCCACACCCCAATCCCAATGACCTTTACTCTGGAATCCATGATTCTTATTATTTTAATATATTAAGTACAACGGTAAATAGCTTGCCCCTAGATACTAAAAATAAAGGCCTTTTTGTAAAGCAGATTCAGTATGCATTGGTTACCAACTTGTCTGAGTCCTTTGAGACAGAACACACTCACGTACCAACACTACCTGCACAAAGTGGGTTTATTACTTACAGATAGGCAGCAAGGGACAACAGAAGCCTAGTATTCATTGTGAGCCAATCCCTCCAGGCTCAGGAAAGTTGTCCAGGGCAGAGAGAGTCTTGACTGAGCATGCTCCTCTTGCAACACAGCTGAGGGACCCAAAAGACACTTCACTCTGGATTATATACACCTCAGGGCAACATCGCTCACCAGACTAAAGCTCTGAAGGATATAGTGCTTCCAGGGAAAAGAGAGACAAAGTCTGGTCTCCCTGAGTAATTCTTCCCTAGCTCAAGATGTTACATTCCCTAGGAGAGACAGGAAAAAGGCCTAGTCTTTTGTCTGTTCCAAGAAGTTCCTCCCTATCTTAGAATATTGTATTCCCAGAATATTCTATAGTTATTCTTCAGAACTACAAGCAAGAAAGGGGTAAAAACTGGGTTGGTTCAAGGTCACCTGGGGAATTGTCCTGCACTTTTGTTATTTCAGCCAAATTAAGAGAGAAAACCAGTTCAGTGACCTTAGTAAATTCTGAAATTCAAAATGAATCTTGCAATGCTGATACATTAATAAAGGGGGAAAATATTTAAAATGTCCTGAAAGTCATTATTGACAATGTACATTAGAAAGAATCTTTCACTAGGTTCCTAAAGACTAGAGAAAGTATTTTCAAAATATGTACATTTCACTAGTCTTTTTTTAAAAATGTGTTTCCTTGTAATAGTCTAACCAGCAACATGTTATCCAAATTTACTGAAAGAAGTCACAAACTCTGAAATGGTTATTCTACCAGTAAGGGATTAGTTTATTGCCTAATGTAATGGAAACTGGAATAGTGAAGGATTGAACTATTGGGTTTTCTGTTCAGGGACCACTGAATTCATGCAGTTTAAACTGAAGTTGATACATTAAATGAATTTATTAGTCTCACTTAGTTCCAGGAGTAGACAGTAGTCCAACTCACACTCATAGACATCTTTGGGTTAAGTAACTTAATCCAGAAGGGACATATTAATATCGTTTCTTTTTCTCCATTGGTAAGCTTTCCAAGGCCAGTTCTTTGATTTGATGTCATGTTATAGCTTGAAATTGAAAATTCCACTTAAGCCACCTGAGGGATCAAGTATGCTTTACCAGTAAAATACTTGTACATTATTGCCTTCAGGGTGAGACTTTTATAAGACAGAAGAGCAGTCTCTAAAGTTCTACAGAGGGTCTGTCAGGGTACTCAGTCTTAGGGCTAAATATTTAAAGTTAGAATGAAGCCCTCCCAGAGGATTAAGAAAATCAAATTAACAAGAGTGTATAGTAAAGAATAAATTCTGAAAGATTAAGAGAAAATACTATAATCAGTAGCTTTTTTCATTGAAAAAATGAAATATTTTATTTCATTGACTCTGAATACACAATTAATGAAATATTATAATCAGAAGTAGTCAGACAGCAATCATAATGTAGTTGCCATTGCCTGCATATAAATAATCCTGCTTACTTATATGTATAAAAGTGATGATATAAAAGATCAGCCAGCAAACCATTTAAGAATCATTTGGGGTAAAAATATGAATCTTGATTATTTGAAAACATTATTTTGATACTAGTTCATAAGATGAAAAGTATAAAAGCATCAAAGTTTGCAAAATAGGTGTCACTAGAAGAGAATTTCAGAGATAATAGAGGAACATTGTCAAGAAATTCTGAATTATCAGCATTCTTGATGACACAGATAATGATATTATTGAAAAAACATTAATATCAATGACTTTGAGTCAAAAGATATTTCTGAACAGTAGCTATGCATATATGAAGACATTATTAAAATACTTTAAACAATTTATTTGGTATATTTTATTCTTTCTGAGTTAAAAAATTAATTTCTAAATCTAGAAAGCTATTTTAATGATTACAAAATAAAAATTCTAAATAAAATGAGAGCATTATTGCCTGATTCAATTAGAAGAGTTTATTTGTTAGTAGTATTTCAAATAATGGAATTTCTTCCATTTGATGGTATCTTTGTCAATAATATGCAATAGCTGTAGATTATTGAGCAAAGTAGTAAGAACCAAGGCAGAAGTCCCTTCAGAAATTCTTTCCCTCTCTTCATCCAAAGCATGAATCCCTTGGTAAAGGCCTTTCTGTCCTTAGTTCATCATTGAATGAGAAAGTGTGAGATCATTGATGGGATCCACAGAAGAAAATAAACCCTTGAAAAATAGGGCTATGGCATCAAAATGAACATCTGAAGAAAGTAGATTTCTGACCACATCATTTTCGATTTTTCATGAATCAGAGCACCTAAAGATGTCTCATCAATTTAATTGTGTTAGATAATTTCAGAGAACACTTCTATCCTTAAACCACAATTGGAAGTCTTGTTGAGAAAGGTGTGCTTAGCACCACAGTCATATTTTGTCCAAATTGTGCTGCACTGAGTGGTTCATGAATTTTCTTTGTTATTATTAAGTTATACCATTTTTAGTGCTCTCAGTTACTATTTTATGACTGAGAATCGAAAGCATCTACATCCATACAGCTTACAGTTCACATTAACAGAACTTTATTCTTTCATTATCTTCATTAACCTAACCTTACTACTCCAGGAGTATAAGAGTTGCAAATTTTACTTTTCATTCCACGATTTTCCTGAAAGGTCTATCAAATCTAATATAGAAAAAAATCAAAAGATACTTCACAGCTCAAAAGTCTATGAAACCTGTATTCCAAAATCCTTACTGCATATACCAGTCCAAAACAATTACATCATAACTCAACCAATTCTAACCTGTACAGACTTCAAAATCTCATAAATATTCATCTTTAATCTGAGATACTATTAAGTGTCTCATAAATATTCACCTTTAATCTGAGACACTATTAAGATTTTCTCAAGTTAGTGCTCTCAAAACAGTAAGAAGAAACTCAGCTTTGACTTATCAATGGGTTGTTTTAATGATATTTTGATGGAGTTGGCATTCAACACAACAAATTATTTGTATGAATTATCAATAGATTTAGGAGTCATAAATTTGGATTTAAGTTGTAGATATTTTGCTTTGTGAAGCAAACCAGTAGTAAATCAGTACTCACCAGCAAAACAGAAACAGTTCTGTCTTGTACCTTCTGGACATAATCGAGGAAAATATAAAATTAAGTGAATTCATTAACTCTAAGGTCAACTGAGGAATTTCTGTTTCTAATAGTATCTTAGATTAAAAATTTTAAGGTCTTTCTGAAACATATCACAAAAAAATGTGTGGATAACAAAACCCTTAAAATCAGGAGAACATAAAGAAAGTAGGAGGGATCATATTTTATTAAAGTGAAAACACCACTCTGGGAAAGAGAAGAATGTCAACAGAGCCTGATGGTCTTGTGGTCAGAGGGCCTGGGAGTTGGGTGGTACTATGAGACTAAGCCTTGGACCCAAACAGAGTAGAGAAGCAAACTGAAGATAACCCTACATAAAGCTGGGGCTGAGAGATAACCACACCATAAGTAAAAGGGTAATATTGAAGAAAAACTGAACAGAGATAGAAAGCAAAGAAAATCATCTATTTCTATAAAACAAAAGAAAAAAGCCACCCACCATGACATAAATGTGTACTATGTGTTATACAAAAGACCAAAACTGAGAATTTTAGTTAAAGTGGATGCTAGCTGATAGTACCCATGAGTATTTAGCAGAAACAGGGCAACTCTTTCTTAGACAAAAATAGCAAAATAGCATCCATGCAAACCTCACAGGACTCCTGGAGGTGGTTATGAGTATATGTGCATGCGTGCACACACACACACACACACACACACACACACACACTCACACTAGAAGTAATTTCTTTTAAAAAGTTCCTTCAGTAAAAATCAGCTAAAATACTAAAACAGACCCATAAAGACCTCAGATATTGTAATTATTAGATAAACAACATAAAGTAACTATGCTGATATGCTTCAGGAACCAACTACTAAAAATGACAAAGCTGAAGAGGGAATTAGTGAGTTAGGTGACAGATCTGAAAAAAGTACATGAAAAATATGATAGAAGGACTAAGAGATACGGAGGAAAGAGTAAGACATTTCAATATTTGTCTATACTGAACTTCAGAAGTATATTATAGAAATAATGGGGAAGGGGCAACTTTCAAAAAGACAATAGCTGAAAATTTCCCCAAATTATTGAAAGGCAGAAACCTTCAGGTAAAGGAATTCCAATGAATCTCAAATAGAACAAGCTATAATGTTACCATATTAAGAGGAAGAAAGAAATTACAAGGTACAATATAAGTGAGTTCAATCCTCAGCACCAACAATATCCAATAAATAGATAGTCTCTAAAATTCATGAATTATAATATGGCAGGATACACATATTAGCTATAACATTAGTAATGCTCAAATGCCATAAGAAACAATTAAAAAATAGATTTAAATGATTGTCCTTAGGAAAGAAGATTTGGGAACAAGCAGGGGTGAGACGAAGAAACGGTGCATTTGCAAGAAACCTCCTTCTGGTGTTTTACTTTCTAAACTATGAGCATTCATAAAAACTTAATTTAAAAAACAAAATGAAATGGGTGGACTAAACATTATGCATATGTTTATGGAGAAAACAAGTTTACTGAAAATTTGCATTACAGTTTTCAAAGAAAATCCCTGGTACCTCCATAAAAAGATTGAAAATGAATCCACATCTGTCTCAGTCTATTTAGGCTACTAAAACAAAATGCATTAAACTCATGTTAAAATAAAGTAAAAAGACATCAAGCCTGAGTAGACAAAAATCAGTATGATCACATAAGTGAAATTTTACTTAGGTTATATCTTATAAATATTAATATATCTGATCATTATAAATAGTATCACATGATTGCTTTAAACCAATCCTCTGCCATCTTGAAACCCCCATGGTAAAAACTAATCATTGTAAATGTTAAACAACTTCCTCATTTTCATTTTATAAACCATCCTGTAATGCTATACCTTTGAGCTTCCTCTTACCACTTTTAGTTTGAGGCCTCCTGATTTGCAACTTGTTCTTTGTCATACACAATAAGCTTTCAAAACTTTCAATTTGATCTAATTTTATTTTTGACACTGGGTAGATTATATACCATTGAAATTTATTGCTCACAGTTCTGCTGACTGGAAACATGCAGCCTCTGGTAGATTCAGTGTCTGGTGAGAGCCCACTTACTGGTTTATACCTTCTCACTGTGTTCCCACATGGTGGAAGGATGAATAAACTCCCTTGGGCCTATTTTATAAGAGCACTAATTCCATTCAGGAGGGCTCTGTCCTTATGAATTAATTATCTCTCTAAAGGCCCCATCTCCTAATACCATCACCTTGGGATAAGAATTTGAACATATGAAATTTGGGGAGACACAAACTTTCATACCACAGTAACATCTATATACTGTATGCTAAAATGAAATATTTAAGATTTTAAAAAACTAAATTTGATGATTACTCAATAAAAGATAATTTAAAATACAAATTAGCAATATTTAAAATGCAAGCTATCCTATTTCATAGTAGCACATGGGAAATGAAGTGTGAAAGTTAGCCAAGCAAATAAACAAACTAAATATTTAAGATTTTAGCTCTAAGGTAAATAAGAAAGAATTCTTCCTCATATAACCATCAATAGTTACTAGGAATGGAGGGAAATTCTTCTTCATATAATCATCAGTAGCTCCTGGGTATGCTGCTAGCAGATGTGTCATTAAGTGAACTAGTCAATGTTAAAAACAAATATATGGAAAGACTGTATATACAAATGGACAATGGCCAGGACATACATGTTATTAGATTTTTGATCCACCTCTGTAGCAATTGGCCCTGAATGGTCAGGAATTGGTTTACAACTATTCACAGAAGAATTCAGAATTAATTTGGTTGAATACAGCTCAGGACTATCTGATGTATCAATATGCACAAATGTTGACCAAAACCTCAGACACTAAATTCTGGGTGACAAAAAACAATTGGACTGAACTGAAAAGAGACCTACAGTATTACCTTTTTTCACAATAAACTTGAAAGTGAAAAACAAAAGACTCCAAAAGTAGGAAAAACTCTTCTAAAAGTCATACCTAAAATAGTCTCTATAAAAATCTATTAACCAAATCATGCAAACAGTGAAGAAAAAAAAGAAACTATAGGACTTTTTAAAGACAAACTAGAAAAATATTTTCTGACTATATTTAGGAGTTGAAAAGATGCCAATGTAAATGCAGTTTTTCCAACTTATTTTAAGTTAAACCTAGAATTGAAGCCCCAATTGACAAAGATTAGAAGAGCAAGTACCTTTTTTACCTGAACTACAACATCTGGCAGAGCATTTTGAAAGGGTTCTAGAACAAAACTTAAAACATAGCCCAAAATAAACTTTTTGACCTGCAGATAAAAAACTTAGGTGACTCACTTGCCAACTGACCACTATTGACAAAGACACATAGATATTCTGAACATATGGTACAATGGGGGGGGGGAGAAAGATGGTCCTATTTTAAAAAAGAAAAATCAAAACAAAGAAAGCATCCTTAATTTAGATCCATGAGAGTACCATGAAGAAAGAAAAAGCACCCAATATCCTAAGGGAATCTTAGATACTCAAGGTGAATTAATTATAATTATGTATAGTCAACTTCATCAACTCCTGGTAAATACTGGTGCTGCTCTATACTAAGCCTTGCCAACTTTCCTCAATATCTTCCTCAGAATTTATTACACAGGTGGTATACATTTCAAAAAAACAACAGATTTTTTTCTATTTCCCAGGCTTTAACTATCACACTTGGGCACTTACTAACATTCCTTCCTGTTCTTTGATACCACTCATACAGACTTAAGAGGAAAAGACTTATTTTGCAAATAGAATTGAAATATTACATTTCCCTTGTGACTAAGTTCTAATATTTAAATGATCTACTCTGTGTGGAGAACCCAGAAGTCTATAAAAAGGGATCTGATTATTTGGTAGCCTTAACAGAAAGAATATATAAAATTTCAGGATAAATTACAATTTTGCTAAAACCAGTCAATTATTTAAGTTGCCATAACAAAATACAATAAGTTGGGTAGCTTAAACAACAGAAATTTATTTCTCACAGTTTTGGAAACTGGAAAGTCTAAGATCAAGATGTGGCTGATTTGGTTCCTAGAGAGGGTTCTTTTGCTAGCCTGTACACAGCCACCTTATTGCTCTCCCTCACATCTCTCTGTCCTCACAAAAAGTGATAGATATTATATATTATAATATACATATAAATATATAAGTATTATATAATTGTATAACTAACCCTGAATTGTACCCCATATATTCAAAATAAAAAATATATTAAAAAATTTAAAGTGATTATATATTTAAATATATAACTGCCCTCTCCAGTTGTGAACTTGTGAAACCAGAAAAGTTACATGCTTCAAAATGCAGTTGTGGGTCAGGCATAGGATAGATACTCCTATTCCAAAAGGGAGAAAGAAGAAGGTGGCAATACATTACAGGTAAGTCCAAGACCCCACAAGGCAAGTTCCATTAGATCTTAAAGCCTGAGAATAGCCTTTCTTGGCTCAATGTCCTGCATTCCAGGTCCAGTGAAGTGTGGTATCAACCCACTGCTCTGTGGGGAAGCCCTGCTCTTTTGGTACTCCCACTAATCCTTACGTCCATAAAGTCCACTCCCTTGGAAGCACATTGAATACCCTGTATACAGAACTAGAAACTGTGCATTTAGAGATTTCCCCTTCAATGCTAGACTCTGTCTTCATGCATGCAGGCAAGCAAAATATTACAAGGAACACATGTACTGTACCCAGTTTTATTACTAAAAGATCAAGGCTGACTTCTCATAACATCTTCCTAGATATTTTCATCATGATCTGCAACCAGGAGATTTTTGTTTATTGGCAAAGATATAAGAAAAAAAACTGTTATAGCAGCAGAGGGAAACTGTCAGGGGGCAAGGGGACATATCTCATCAACAAGGGTTCCTGCATAATGAATATTTGTATAACTAACTCTGAATTGTACCCCACATATTCAAATTTTTTAAATAATTTAAAATTTAAAAAATAAATAACTATTTTTGAACAACATTGGAAAGGACTTTATCAAGTACTGTTAACAGCAAACACAGCAGTGAAACTTTAGGAGTCCATTTCTCAAATTCAAGTTTCACAACTAAAGAAACAATCAAGAAGTTTACACAATTTGAAGCTTACTCCAATAGGGAGCAAAGCTGAGAATTTAGAAAGACTTATTTGAAGCAGATGGTCGTTGAAAGTAAACAACTAACCTAAGACTTTGAACAGCAGATAATTCAATGGACAATTATCCAAGACATCAGACCAAGTTCCCTATTAATTCTTCTGTTTTTGTCTACTTGTTTATAGTCATTCTTCTTGTCATTTTCTATAAATCACTGGTTACTGTTCACCAATAAGTCCCTTTTCTCATTATGATAAAGTGTTATCATAAGTGTTATAATAAATGTTAGGTCAGAATACCTATTCTTATGTGCAGATTATTCCAAACAGTAGCATTGCCATCCATCACTGGACCCCAATGGTAAAATTCTTTGGACAATTCCAGTGTTATCAAATAATACCATAGGGAATTAGAGCTGATGTCATTTCCCCCTTGCATCTACATAGGCAAATAACCTTAAACAAATTAATGTATAATTGTGTTAGTGTTCCTCTCTCCCAGAAAAAAAAAAATGAATTATTATGAATACATTGGTCAGACTTTGGATAATTCTGTATTTCATTTCAACAACCTTCCTGAGGTGATGGGTCAAATAAGAGAGATTCAAATATGTAGCCCAGTTAATGTAAGGTCTTGGTTCTGACCTCATATAGTGAGTAGTTTTTGTTTTTGTTTCGTTTTTCCCTTGATCCCTTGTGCCCCTACTACATACTATGTTTTTGTAGTCAAATGTCTGGTTTCATTTGCCTCAAACTAACTCCTCGTGCACTTTAGGAATACAATCCTGACACTTGTCTGCAGACAGATCCCCAATTCTATAGATAACTATGTCTGGAAATTCAGCTCAGACATGAGTTCCTGAACAAGGCCACTCTTGATTATTCAGGCAATTAGTGACTCATTGTTTATGCAAACAGAGCAATGTTCCCAAATAATAGAAATCATCAAATATTTTAAAATACTGTACAAAACTTATCATTAACTTTAGCAGAAGTTATTCATAATCACCTCTGTCATAAATGGAATATAGGTTAGTTTCAACTTGTTGACACAATAGTTATGGACAATCACATATTTATTGTTGCCTGGTAATGGATGGTGTCTGTGTCATTGCTAATACTTATTATTTGGATCAATGAAGCAGGCAAGGTAGAACAAACTACATATCACCTTAAGGAAAAACTATTTGGCTCCATAACATTGATCCTCAGGGGCTACAAGAGGAAATATTTCAACTTGGTAGACTTTTTTTTTCTCTTTTTAGTTTTACACATTCCCAGAAGTTTTTCAGTCACCTTGGAATATTTTATTTAGACTTCCAGAGAGCCAAGCAATATGTCCAAACATTAGAGTCTCTGCAAACAGGGTACAGGCAAAAGAGCCCTAGAATTTAGTAGCTTAAGAATGGAGTTCATATATGCATCTGTTTGTAAGAAAAAATAAAGTCATTTCAAATTGATTAATTGATCAGCCTTAGTTTGATGGTATAGGAAAAATATTTGTGCTTTGGTATAAAACTACTCACTGTTTAGAGCACACCCTTCTACTGCCTGACCTGGATTTTATGGAGACGCTTCACTTCCCATTGTCTTTGATAGATAATCGAATACAATGCAAATAATTCCTGTCTAATAAATTATGTCCTAGGAAAGGGACAACTTTCCCCACATCCAAAAGAAATCCAGTTTGGCATGGATTTGCAAATTCATTTCTGATCCAGTTAATATTTCTGCTATTTAACTTCTTTAAATTGGTTGTAATGTCTGAATCCCTCATTGATAATGAGTTAAATAAAATTATTTAGCATGTGTTCATTTTATATCTGTATGAGAGTCATGAGTTTAACTTTTTTTCATATGTTTTCAATGGCCTGTAGTACCAACTGATGGTGAAATAAGCAAATGCTTTCTCAGTGCATTGCCATTAGACAATGAGAGACTTGGTTATGGTCCCCTTATACAAGCAAAACTATGACTTATCTGAATTTTATTTTTTATCTTCTCCTATGAAGTGGGAATAACATTTCCCTCAGGAGTTCTTGTAATGACTAAATGAGATAAAATCAGTTCAATCAGAGAATCAGATGAGGCAGAAATCAGAGCAGTGTTGCTTGGAGGTAAAGAGCCTATTATCAAGGTGACTCATGGTGGGTACATAGATAGTTTAAGACTGGGGGATGCCTGTGCCATGCCAGAAGGATCAATCACGTGATTAGAGACTTGGGGCTTTGAATCACATTGCAACAGGAAGACCTCTGGGGAAGAGAGGAGGCTAGAAATTGAGTTCAATCATGTGGCTAATAATCCAATCAACCATGCTTATGTAGTAAAGCCCAAATAAAAACTCCGGATACCAAAGCTTGGTTGAGCTGAGCTACCTGGTTGGTATTGTCAACTGAGCACATACTAAAAGCCAGGGTCTAGGTAACTTATTTGCATTATCAGGGCTGATTACTAGTCCTATAAGGCAGATTATCCCCTTTATCAAAATTTATAGAGGTTAAATAATTTGCCCAGGGTCAACATCTGCTAAGGGCATGAGCTGAGATTCAAACTCAAGCTTTCTGACTCCATGACTGCTGCTCTGAACTATTCATGCCATCTCCCACTAGACCTGATGCTTCCCTTGGAAAATGCATGCACTGAAAGTGTGTTATGTCAAACTGATTTGTTATTATCCTACTTTAATCCTTTTAATAGCTATAATATATTGAAATGGTCAATTATAGATAGGATAGATTAATTAATTGATCTTTTTTAAATCTACTCCTTAATGATACAGAAACTATGTGTTATATAATTGCTGTTCCAAATTGCTAGGACACTTTTCAGGACCAGGCAACCACCAAAGTTAATTTACTACATGAGTAAGCCCTCCTTTCCTTCTGGTGTAGGTTATTTCTCTTCCCTTCCACAAGCTCCCAATTGTGGTTACTAATGGGTGTGCCCAGCTTCATTTCTTAATAATTTACTGTTATCCCTATTAAATGACATTTCAAGTATCCACAAATGCCATGTGTTTGCATTATTAATTTAAAAATTTTATAATCTAACATCCCTTTAACTACTATATAATAAACATTTGAAAACTCCAAAATGCAAACTGTTCAGAAGCTCTTCTAAGCCCAAACAGATAAATAAATAGTTCAAGTTTTGTTGACTGTCATAAGTCCCCTAGATGTGACTCATTTCTTGCAGAGATTAGACATGGCCTACTTTGGTATTCTCCACATGCAGGATATACACAGGGAACATTTTGGTCAAGAGACAAGAAAAAGTATGATGTTGCAAGATAGCTTACATGCCAACCCCAGCTGCAACTGGCAGAAAGGTCAAGACTATTAAATGCAGGAGGTTCTCCCTCCCTCCCCAATGAGCATCTGAGATTAATATTAGCTCTTGAATAGCTAAAAGTTCACATATTTCAAAATACAACTCTTAGATCTTTGATATTGACGTAAATTATGTGGTCAATAAAATTATCACATTGTAGAAAAAGACGATTTTCTTGAAGAAAAATTTAGGCAAAGTGAAAAAAGTGTCATCAGAAAGATGTGGGTAAAAAAAAATCCTATCAAGCTTCTTGCCCTATCCATTACTTCATTTTGTGGAAACTGTCACTCTCAAACTGTAGGCTCTGCCCAGGGAGAGACCCTACGGGGGTTCTTACCTGTAGATGGCTTTATTCTGTAACATTTACACACTTTTCTGTGACCCAACACACTTGATTAAGCCAAGGGAACTGAAGGCTGAAAACCTCAAGTCTTGTCATCCCATCCATTAGGTGATCAGGAGTGAACAAAAGTTTTGCCCAGTCATAGATGATAATCAATTTACTTGAAGTTATAGAGAGGGGAAGAATTCAAACCAGAAACACAAGAGGAAAGTCTTTAATTAATGATAGGAGGTGCAAAAGATGGAAAATACAAAAAATTATGAGCAGTGTAGATTTCGTGAAGCACTCAAACCCATGGACCCATCACAGGGGTTGACCTGATCTGAAAAGCCCATCTGTGTGAATATTCAACATGTAGTTAAGGTGAGATACTAAAACAATCAAACTTAATGTTATTAAAGTCCCAAAGTGTATTAAAAATCATTTGCTCAAAGACCTAATGGCCCAGAACATTATTCCCTAATAATATATGCTCTTACTTTTAAAATGTAATGCTTCATAAATACAAAAGAAAATTCCTCTCACAAGGATCTTGCCAACATTTAATTTATATTGGAATATAAACTGGTGAGAAAAGTGTTTCATGCCTCATTTGAATTGAATAGTTGATACTTTTGACCATAGTTAAATAGAAGAGTTTTTTAAATTATAGTATAAATTACACACCATAATTTTCTTAAAAGATTTCAAAAAACATAATCAATGACCACATTATCTTGATTAGACTGTCATTTTTCAGGCATGAAAAGCCACCTAGTGTATATGCCTATAATTAAAATTATTGGCTCAAACCACCAAAGACTGATCTTTTGAAAACCATGACCACAGTAACCATTTCTGGTCAATTTCTGCAAATAGAGACCAATATGACCATTCCAGAAATGTAGAAACCAAAACCTCTACCATGGCATTCATCTCTTGGCTGTCACTGTGTATTTGCTTCTCCCAC
The DNA here is from genome assembly GCF_000164805.1 of Carlito syrichta. Lineage (NCBI taxonomy): Eukaryota > Metazoa > Chordata > Mammalia > Primates > Tarsiidae > Carlito > Carlito syrichta. The sequence goes on along the minus strand of NW_007260128.1, from coordinate 249,420 downwards.
AAGCATGTGTCTTTTATGTTATATCTTTACATACTGCAAATATTTTGCACTTAATAGATGCTTTTAAGAATATTTATTCAATGATTAGAAAGCAACAGTTTAAGACTTTGCCAAGTTTTACTCAGTTTGTTTAGTTTTTTGGCTACTTAGTTGCTAAGAGTTTCTTACGTATTTTCAACATTAGCTGCTAATCAGATAAATAGTTTACAGATATTTTCTCTCATTCAGAGTTCCTTTTCACTCTGTTAATTATTTTCTTTCTGTGCAGAATCATTTTAGTTTGATGTAATCCTACTTATCTATTTTTGCCTTTTTTGCTTGTACATTTGGTGCCATATTTAAGAAATCATTGCCAAAATCAATGTCATGAAGACTTTTTCCTGTTTCCTTCTAGTTTTATTGTTTCAGATTATAAATTTAGGTTTTTAATCCATTTTTATTTTTTTATATAACATAAAATGAGGGTCCAATTTTATTTGCTTTCATGAGAATATCCAGTTTTTCCAAAAACTAGACCATCTGTTGAAGAGACTGTCTATTCCCCATTGTATATTCTTAGTACCCTTATCAAAGATTAGTTGACCATGTATTGTCTGGTGTCTCTCTTCTATTCCAATGGCCTATATGTATGTTTTCATGCCAGTACCATACTAAGTTCAATTACTGTAGCTTTATAATATATTTTAAAATCAGGAATGTGATGCCTTCAGTTTTGTCTTATTTCTCAAGACTGTTTTAGCCATTCATTATTTTTTGTGGTTCTATATACATTTTAGAACTTTTTTTCTATTTCTACAAAAAAATGACAGAATTTTTACAAAGATTGTCATTGATTCTGTAGATTATTTGTGGGAGTTTTGACATTTTAGCAATATTAATTCTTCTACCCATAAACACAGGATATCATTCCACTTATTTGTGTCTTTAGTTTCTATCATCAGTGTTTTGTAAGTTTTCAGTGTACAACTCTTACACCACCTTGATTAAGTCAATTCGTAACTACTTTATTCTTTTTATGTTGTTATAAATGAGATTATCTTCTTAATTTCCTTTTCAGAGGGATCAGTATTAGTGTATAGAAAAGCAACTGATTTTTTGTATGATACATTTAGGCAGATGGGTGAATTTGGAGAGGTTTAAAATGAATAGCTAATTATAGTTAAACTTCAGATCACTGTATATTTTCAGTTAATAAAATTGTTCTTGTGTGTGAAGAAACACAATGTTTAATGAGCATTTAGTTTGTACAGAGTGCTATACGTATGTCATTAACCACCATTTTTCAAAAACCATCTAGGAAATAGTACTATTATTATTCCTATTTTAAAATGAGGTTTGATAACTTGGATAGATTTAGAGTCTATAATGCTAAGTGATCTATCACAGAAACAAAGAACTGATTATCACATTTTCTCACACATAAGTGAACCTTGAACAATTATCATAATACTATAAGAAAAGGATTGTCAGTAGTGGGAAATTGCCGGGGGGAGGGGGACGGGCAGGATTGACAGTAGAGAGGTTCTGAGGGGGGAGGGAGGGGTACACCTCATCAGCAAGGGTACCTGAATAATGAACATTTGTATACTTAACCCTGAATTGTATCCTACATCTTTAAAATAAAAAATTTTAAATAATAAATTTGATCATTTCTCTTATGGTTAAAAAAAATGAAGATAGAGAGGGTATGTAATTTGGCCAAGGACACATAGCTAGCAACTATCCAGTGAGTCAAAAACAGACAGTCTTAAAATAATAAAATACCATGACACATCTATTAAAATGGGAAAAAATTCAAAAACTAACAATACCATTTGAAGACAAAGATGTGGAATAATAGGAACTCACATCTATTGCTGTCGAGAATGAAATATGGCCCAGCCACTTTGGAAGACAATTTGGAAGTTTCTTACAAAACTAAGCACAGTCTTTCCATATATCTCAGCAATCATGTTCCTAGATATTTACTCAACTGATGTGAAAACTTATGTCTACACAAAAACCTACATGCAAACATTTATAATCACCAAAAACTGGAAGTAACCAAGATGTCCTTCAATAAGCAAATGAATAAGCAAACTTTGGCTCATACATTGTATGTGTACTCATACAATGGAGTACTATTCAATGATAAAAAGGAATGAGGTATTAAGCCATACTAAATCATCTTAGATTCATATTGCTAAGTAAAATACACCAGCCTAAAAAGATTGCATAGTGCATTTTTCCATTGATGTATACTTCTAAAAAGCAAAACATTATAGTTGGTAAACAGATCAGTGACTGTTGGGCTGCTAGGGAAGGAGAAGGAACTAGGTAAAGTGAAAGTACAGGGGATGATTTAGGGCAGTGAAACTATTCTGTCTGATTTTGTAAGGGTGAATATATGACAACGTGTATTTATCAAAACTCATAGAACTGTATCACACAAAGTGAATTATATCATATGCAAGTTGTTTAAAAACCATTTAGGAGATCAAGAGATCCCAGGATATAACAAAATAATCTAACTATATTACAAATTTATAAAAACAACCTCACTGAAGAGGGTCAGGGAAAAGGATACCAACCTAAATCATTTTGGAAATAAGTGGAGACTATAAGATTCATAGGCAAAGGAACTATACATGGGTATTACACTCTAGTTGATAAGGTTGTTTTCCATGACTATATGGGTTAACAATTCTGAAAGTACTAAGCATATAGACTGAAATTAAGTAATTAAATAAAGGACAGCAGATAGTGGAAACCAATCTTCTCAGTGTTAGCCTCAGAGGTTACAGAAAAGTAAGGGAGGAAAGCTAGAATGATCTATGTGGTACACTGAATTAGAGTCAGAGGTATCAATATGAGCTCATGTTTACCTTAATATAAAAATGGGTACATATAGAAATATCTTAGATATGTATATTAAAATTAAGCATTACTAATCCAAAAATGCTAAATCTAAAATGCTCCAAAATCTGAAAAATTTTGAGTACCCACATGATGCCACAAGTGGAAAGTCCACACCTGATCTCACGTGCTGGGTCACAAAGTGCAGGTGTACAATTCATAGCTTATTCGCATACCCAGAAGAAAAATACCCTCTCAGCTGGGCTCGGTGGCTCAGCCTGTAATCCCGCGCCTTTGGGAGACTGAAGTGAGTAAATTGCCTGAGCCCGCGGGTTCGAGACCCGCCTGGGCAACTTGGTGAGATCTCATCTCTACAATAAATCAAAAAATTAGCCGGGCGTGGTAGCGTGCACCTGTAGTTCCAGCTACTGGGAAGGCGGAGGCGGAAGGATAGCCGGAACCCAGCAGGTCGAGGCTGTGGTGGCCGGGAGCGGCCACTGCACTCCAGTCTGGGCGACAGAGTGAGACTCCAACTCAAAAAAAAAAAGACCCTTTCAGCCTCTCTTCAGCTGTGATATATCTTTTCCACTCATGTTCCAATTCCCCTACACAAGCAGGTTCCCAAAGAACAATGAAATGGCACATGTGAGGGCAGGACATGCCAACGCCAGGTTTCCCACAATGCCCGAGACACGAAGTCAAAAGTTACATGCATTACTCATTACTGTGTTTATTTTTTACTTTTGCATATTTTCTGCTCTGTGGCTTAAAGATATTGTTGAAAATGTTTAAAAGGCCTGAATATACCCCATAAATAAAAGCAGTAAGAAAACAGGAAGCATTTATGTTTACCCATAACACAGAACATCAAGCTATTGGAGAAACTGGACAGCAGGGTAAGTGTGAAATGTCTCACAGTAGAGTATTGTATTGAAATGACAGCTGTATAGGACCTGAAGAAACAGAAGAATAACATTTTGAATTTCTATGCTGAAAACAATGAATGGAAGTTAATAAAATTTAAAAATTACTGGATAAAACTAATAATGAAAATATCAGTCATGGAATGGATCTAGCAGCATCACAGTGAACATGTGCCACTTAATGATATATTGATCACAGAATAAGCAAAAATCCATCACAATAAACTGAACTTTGAAGGAGACCATGAGTATTCAACATGCTGGTTACAGAAATCTAAGAAAAATACAGCATTAAATTTGTAGAGATTTGTGATGACAAAGCACCTACTGATTATGAAGCAGTGGAAAATTTCACAAGTTTGCCAAGGTCATCACTGATAAAAATCTGGCACTAGAACAAGTCTATAAATGCTGATGAAACATCACTGTTTTGGTGTTATTACCTCAGAAAGACACTCATTGTAGTTGATGAGACATTCCCTCCAGGAATTAATGCAGCCAAAGACAGAATAACTGTGCTAGGATGTGCTAATGCAGCAAGCATACATAGGTATAAACTTACTGTGATAGGCAGAAACCTGCATTCTCATGATTTTCAAGGAGTACATTTCTTATCAGTCTACTGTTATACTAACAGAAAGGCATGGATCACCAGGGATGCCATTTATGTCTGATTTCACATATATTTTATTCCAGCACCTCATGCTGACTGCAGGAAAGCTAGACTGGATGACAGTTGGATAACTATATTTCATTTTTTCTTGATAACTGTCCTGCTGACTTTCCAGCTAAATTTCTCATCATAAATGTTTATGCCATATACTTTCCCCCAAATGTAACTTATTAATTTATCCAGGGGACCAGGATCGATAAAGAATAAATATAAAAACACTTGAACAGCATGCTAGCAACAGTGAACAGAAGAGTGGGTAAGGGAGTTTAGAGTGTAGGATGCCATATATGCTGCCAATGCTTGAAACACAGTAACTAATGACACAGTTGTGCATGCCCGGCATAACCTCTGACCTGCAACTATGTTCAGTGATGATGATGAGCAAGGTGGTGACTTTGAAGGATTATGTATGTCAAGTTAGAAAAAAATGATGTATGAACTCCATGTCAGAAGAGAATGAACTTTCAGAGTCCATCAGTAAGCTGAAAGAAATAAACATTAAAGAATTTTTAATAGAATACTGAAGCTCTAGTTGTATATTCATTGATGATGCTGAAATAGTCACAATTCTTCTGAATTAATGTGATTGTGACAGTAGTGATGATAAAGATGACATTGCCAACAAGGCAGCAGAAGGGCATATAGATAACATGGAGAAAATGTGCGATGAACTCATTGAAGAACTAGAGGAGTGTACATTTATAATAGAACAAGAAATCATGTCAGTTTATAAAACCACAGAGAGACTTCTAAGGGGGAAAAAAAAGACATCGTTAATGAGACAGATGACTCTGGAGGAAAAATTTTAAAAAGACATCAAACAGAATGCCTCCTCATTTCTAGAGGACCCACTTTCTGGTCCCTCGACTGCTTCTGAGGTTTCTTCTTACCTAAAAACTTAAAATGCAGTGTTCAGCAAGCTTTTAATTAAAACATAGCACCGTAGGTAGAGACTGAAAACCTCCTGCTGTTTGTACTTGCTGTTGTTTAACAGCTGACTTAGGTATTCTGTTGATGCTGCTGTGATGTTTAGTCACCTCAAACACATTATTTTTTCACTGTATTAATGGTATGCTCTATTTTTATGATTAAGTATTTATGTGTGAATATGTATAAGAAAATGGTTGCTTATTAGTAACATATAAATTCAGAGTCCAGAATATTTGTGACAGATTGTCCACATAGGTTGCTGAGATAGTGACATCTTTGCTTTCTGATTGTTCAATGTACAAAAACCTTATCTTGTGCACAAAAAAATATTTAATATAAAATGTTATTTAAAATATTATGTGAAATCACCTTTAGGCTATGTGTATAAAGTGTATATAAAACATAAATATAAATAATTTTGTGTTTAAACTTGCATCCTCAAGATATCTCATTATGCATATGCTAATATTTTACTCTAAACACCTCTGATCCAAAGCATTTCAAATAAGATATACTCAACCTGTATGCTTGAATTAATATGCACACATATTTTCTTGCCTTGATATTTGAGAGAGTCTAGAAATAGCAATATCACATTAGCAATGAGTAAAATTAAACCCAGATCTTGGTTTCTAATATTAGTCTCCAACAGAAGGAACCAGTGAACTTCATAGAAATAGTTAATTCAGGGTGGGATGGAAATATACAATATGACCCTGGAAGATAAAGTACTGCCATAAAGTAAGAAAGTACTAAAGAAAATTGATGATAACTTTATGTTAAAGAAACACAGAGGTTATAACCAAAGCTGGAACAGCTTGTGTAACAAAATATAATATTGAATTACAACCCAAAGTATAAAATAAATATCCATGAGTATGTACTGATATAAATAAATGATTATATAAATGATAACCAAGTGGAAAGAGACAAATCTCTCTTGCAGAAAAATCCCAAATGTTTTATGTGGATACTGTACCTTCAAGGAGGTAGAGCATAACCCATAGTGGCTTACTTCCCAAAAAAAAGACAATATATGGAAGAAGTGAGGGAAGAGTAACTTTACGGTGAAGGAATTTGACAAATTCAACTTTAGTCACATGATCAACGCAAACATCAATATTGAAAAGAAACATTGTTAGCATTTGCCCATGATATGATGTGACAAAGACAGTATTTCACCTCTGTGGCCTTCCTTTCAAATACTCATGACTTCTATCTATTCATGAGGAAAGCATTGTAAAAATCCAAATTGAGACACATTCTACAAAATATCTGACCACTACTCAAAAACTGTCAAAGTAATTAAAAATAAGGAAAGTCTAAGGAACTATTACAGACCAAAGGAGTTTGAGGAGTCATGAAAACTAAATTTAATGTAGTATCCTGGATAAGATCCTGAGACAGAAAAAGGATATCAGGGAAAAACTAAAGAAATCAAAATAAAGAATGGAATTTGGCTAATAATAATGTACCCTTACTGGTTCATTAACTGTGACAAATGTACCACACTAATGTAAGATATTAACAATACGAAAAACTGAGGGTGAGTTATGTGGAAACACTTTGTACTATCTTCACAACTTTTCTGTAAATCTATAACTATTTAAAATAAATAGTTAATTTTTTAAAAAGGAGCCTGACTTCAGAGTGCATGCTCTTAAACCTAGACAATACCTTCTTAACATATAAAATTCACATTTGACTAGCTACTTATTTTTCCAACAATTGAGTTTTAATTTTTATTAATATTTCAAATAATTTTCCCCTAAAGATGATTAATTATAAGTGATTAATAAACTGTAAATTTAAAAAATCTGAATCTATTTTTTCTTTTTATGATATAGTCATTTAATTATTTTGTATCATTGAATGCAAAACCCAAAATTTAGATATGTGCTAAAATAAAGTTTTCTGTCCTGTGTAGTGAAGAGTCAGTCAGCATTTACCAGGGCTTAAATTATATTGCTGAATCCTTTACAATAAGTGAGATTGCTGGGTCATTGTACTTCTGCTTGACTCTAGACTTTAGGAAAACATTCATTGGTTCTGCCACAGAATGTGAAATCAAAATCATCAACATTCCTATTATGTTAAAGACAATAGAAAAGATATAGTAGAATAAAAAGATATAGAAAGATATAACATATAAAGATATAACAAATATTATTACATTTTTACTCATTCTTCTCAGCCTTGATTAGACACATCTGCATTCTCTCTCATAATTTTTTAGTCTCCCAAAATTACAACAAATAAATTTACATACTAAATCCCAAAATATTTGTTCTAAAGTATAGGAGATGTAATAATTATTTTCTTAAACCTAACTGTGATGTGTATTATTGTATATCAAGAATTCTATAAATGAAAGTGAAAGAGCTCTCAGCAACTACCAAGTTAGAGAAGCTTTAAATCAGGACATACATTTTATCCTATTTCATAATAACTCAAGCAAATCTTGATTTTTTTTTTTTCGCTTTCAGGAAAATTAGAAATGTAATTACAGATGTAATTTTATGTTTGGTTTAATATAGAAATTATAGCTAGAATCTATAAAACATAATTTGAGTTCAGTCTTGTGTAGAGGGAAGACACACTAATTTTAATTCAAGATATATCAAGAAATCACTATATGTTAATAGAATTTGTATAAGTATAGAATATTTGTTAATAGAATTTTTTAAAGTATCTAGATGCACAGTATGTTCCATACTACAAATGGGAAAAATGGGGAAATAGTCCTGGTGCTTTATAGATTCCACAGTTTTCAGTGGTAATAAATAATTAGAATTAAATCCCACAAGTGTACACATTATTTTTAGGCACTATATAACTTAGTAAGAATGTGCTTAGTGTTTTGTTTTTCACATCCAAGCCATCTACTAAACTAACCTATTTTGATTCCTACCCTGTCAGTCACTGAACTTGGAAAATCAACGACCTGACCTTTGTCTTCCAAGCATTCTTCTCTGATCAAAGAGATAGACATGAAAAAGAAATTATTTCAACACAACAGGATCTAATAGACAAAAAACAATACAAATAAAGAAACTTGGTAAAAGTTCCATAGACACGTTACGAGTTGAACTGAGTCTTGAAGGATAAGTAGGATATCAACAGGTGAATAATAAAGAAAACAATACTTTGGACAGAAGGAATATCCTGGACCAGAGAACCCATAGCTTAGTTCTGGAACAGTTATGGTTCTGCTAAGGTGAGAGGTAAGCAAGAACAAGAAAGAAAACAATGCTGGAAGGTGAGTATGAGCCTTATTATAGAAGCACTTATAAATTATGCTAAATAGTTTCTATTCTATTCAGTTGACAAGGGACAACTACTAAAATGTTTAAGTGACTCAGAAAGGTGATCAAATTTCTTTTGTGATAGTTTTCAGGGAAGAATTGAGAAAGAGCAGATGCTAGAGGCAGGGTGACCTGTTAGTTTTCTGTCACAATGCTACGTAGAATAAATCATAAACTAGATAGTAGTCATGGAAATACAGAAAAAAATCCTGACTGAAAAGACATTTAAGACCAAAAATCAGTAAGACATATACCAATTATGTGTCAGGGTACTAATCAGAAGAAAGAAAAGTATTTTTAAGATGAGAAAGACTTGATCAGGATTTTAGGCTGATGGAAAAAGAATCATGAAAAATAAATTTTGAAGTTTTTAAGAGAAAAGAGATAAAATAAAGTCCAAAGAATGTAAAGAAGCTACCAGATGGGGGGATTCCAAGATGGCCATCTGGGAGTTGATCAGCACCTTCTTCGCCAAAGCAGAAAAAGGAAGACAATCCCAGCCTCCAGTAACCCTAAGCAGCTTGAGTAGGCTACAATAGCAGACTCACCTTACACCCCACTGAGGACTCTTGGGACAAATAGGAATTAAGAAAGAGTGAAAGTGGGCAGCCAGCTTTGGAGTCAGAAGGCACCATCCCTGCCAAGTGCCAGGATCATGTAGAATCTGCAGTCCTGCCTTGTATACAAGGGGGGATGAGTGCTCCTGACACTGTCTGCAACAACTCCTCTCCCACCAGAGGCTCATGGATCTCTAGCCCATGAGGAGGAGGCCTGGTTAGGGCACAGTGGTATGCTGTCAGAGTCCACATGGAGCTGGGAACTCACCTGAGTTTGGAATGCCCATGCCTGTCAACCCCTGAGAGTACTTCCTCCCTAACCAGTAGTGTTTGACAGCCAGTTTCCTGGCCATGAAAAGTTCCCCTGCCAGCTGCACTCACTTGCTGCCCATGACCAACATCTGGTAGCCAGTTCCCAGATCAAGAAGAACTTTCTGCCAGCCTCACCCACCCCCAGAGCAGGTTCCACCATGCCAGGGACTCTGCTGCTTTTAAGTTCTGAGAGGAACCTTTGGTGGGGTAGGAAGAGTTGTGAAACACACCAAGCAGCCTGGTTTCCTGGCTGGAGTACTTCTAGAAAATAGACAGATGGTGTTGTCACTCCAGAAATGGCCAGACAGCCTACCCCCTTACTGATTCCCACAAAGAGTTTGCAACCAGGGGTCGGAAAGCAGTCTGGTTGGTCTGGCTGTGGAAAAACTTTGCAGCAGAAAGTCACTTTGAGTTCCAAGCACTACCCAGCAAGAATGGTAGAGCTAGAGTTGCTTCCCCTCTCTCTCCTACTGTATGAGCTGTTTTGAATGGCAGAAAATGCTAGAGCAAATCTCACAACAAAACTAAAAAAATAATAATAAAAAGGGAAGAGTTGGTCATCACAGATAAGGAAAAAACAGCAATCCCTAAAGCCTTAAATTTAGAGGCATCACCTACAAAAGCACTCCCCATCCCCAAATAACAGACTTTATCCAGAATGACTTGTTCCTGATGACAGACACAGAATTCAGACAATGAATGGAGAAAACTGTTATGGAAAACCACCAGAAGTTGGAAGCAAAGATCACCCGGGCAACAAAAGCAGTGCAGGAAGTAAAAGTTGAGTTTGCCAATATAAGAAAGGTTCAATCTGAAATCCTGAAAATGAAGAATTCCTTGCTGGAATTTTAAAGCACAATGACAGGCCTAGGGAGCAGACTCAACCAGGCAGAAGAAAGAATCTCAAAGCTTGAAGATCAAAATATTGAATAAACCAGTTTGACAAAAACAAGGAGAAAAGACTCAAAAAGAAGGAGTAAAGCCTACAAGAAGTATGGGATTATGTTAAGAGATCAAATGTATGAATGCCTGGCATCCCTGAAACAGAAGGGGAAACTGAGAACCTGGGAACAAGGCTTTTAAATGGTTATCCAAGAAAATTTCTCATACCTTGCTAGAGAGGCAACCATTCAAACTCAAGAGATTCAGAGAATCCCTGCAAGGTATTACATGGGAAGACTATCTCCCAGGCACATAGTAATTTGTCTCCACAAAGTAAGCATGAAAGAAAAAAATCCTAAAGGCAGCTAGACAGCTAGACCACATACCAGGGAAAACCCATCAGAATTTCAGCAGACATCTCAGCAGAAATGCTATAAGCCAGAAGAGACTGGCATCCCATCTTTAACATTCTTAAAGAGAAGTAATTTCAGTCAAGAATTTTCTACTCTGCCCAGCTAAGCTTCATCAGTGAAGAATTAAAACATTTCCCATACCTGTAATCTCTAAGAGAATACATCACCTCCAGATCAGCCCTTTGGGAGGTGCTTAAGAAAGTTCTGAGCACAGAAGTAAAATAATGGTTCCACTCATCTCAAAAGCACAGGGAAGCACAGAGTTAACAGAGCATACACATCATTCACAAAACCAAGAAGAAGAAGAAGAGAGGAAGAGGAGGAGGAGGAAAGACAGGAGAAGAAGGAAAAGGAGAAGAAGAAAAAGAAGAAAAGCAATCTCTTGAGAGCACTATGACAGGGACAAACCCTCACATATCAACAATTTACTTGAATACAAATGGACTGAATGAGCCATTAAAAAGACATAGAATAGCAAAATGGATAAATAAACATGATCCAACATTCTGCTGCCTCCAGGAAACCCATCTTACTGCAAAGGACACCCACCAGCTCAAAGTAAGGGGCTGGAAAAAGATCTTCCAGGAAAACAGGAAACAAAAAAAAGCATCAAAAAGACAAAAAGCTAGTCCTTTGATAAATAAGACTGGCAGACCACTGGCCAGATTAACTAAAATGAAAAAGAGAGAACATTCAAACAAACACAGAAATGAAAAAGGGAATGTCACAACTGACCCCTGAATAAATTCAAAATATTGTCAAAGATTACTATGGACATCTGTATGCATAAACTAGAAAATCTAGAGGAAATGGAGGATTTCCTGGCATCCTATAACATCCCAAGTTTGAAACAAGAAGAAACTGAAACCCTAAACAGACCAATAACAATCCAGAAAATCAACTCAGTTATAAGAAACCTCCCTACCAAAAAAATCACTGAACCAGATGGTTTCTCACCTGAATTCTACAAGACATACTAGGAAGAGCTGATACCAATCTTATTGAAAGTATTCTGGGCAATTAAGAAGGAGGAAATTCTCCCTAGCTCATTCTATAAAGCTAATATCGTCCTGATACCCAAAACTGGCAAAGACCCAACATGGAAAGAGAATTACAGGCCAATTTCCCTTGTGAAGTTAGATGCAAGAATTCTCAACAAGATTCTAGCAAATTGTATCCTACAACACATTTCAAGGATCATCCATCATGACCAGGTAGGCTTCATTTCCATGATGCAGGACTGGTTCTACATTTGCAAGTCTATAAATGTACATTAACAGATGTAAAAACAAGAGCTACTTGATTATCTCATTAGACACAGAAAAAGCATCTGATAAAGTCTAGCATCCTTTCCTAATAAAAACCCTCAAACACCTAGGCGTCGATGGAACATTCCTCAAAACAACCAGAGCCATCTATGACAAACCTGCAACCAACATCATGCTTAATGGGTAGAAGATGGAAGCATTCCCCCTAAGAACTGAAACAAGATAAGGAAGCCTACTCTCATCTCACGAATTCAACAGACTACTGGAAGTCCTAGCCAGAGAAATCAGGCAGGAGAAGGAAATAATCAATAATCAGGGGTACCCAAATAGAAAAAGAGGAAGTTAAGTTCTCTCTCTTTGCAAACAGTATGATTCTATACCTAGAAAACCCTACAGAGTCTGTCAAAAACCTTCTTGCACTGGTGAACAACTTCAGTAAAGTCTTAGGATACAAAATCAATGTGCAAAAGAGAGTTGTATTTCTATACACCAACAAAAACAAGCTGAAAAACAAATAAAAAACACAATTCCATTCATAATAGCCACACACAAAAAACTGAAATACCTTGGCATCTACCTAACCAAAGAAATGAAAGATCTTTCTAATGAGAACTACAAAACACTGCTTAAAGAAATCAAGAATGATACCAAAAAAAAATGAAAAACCATCCCACATTCATAAATTAGAAGAATCGATATTGTCAAGATGTTCATCCTACTCAAGGAAACTACAGATTCAATGTAATCCTTACCTAATTGCCAACATCATTTTTCACAGACCTAGAAAAGACAATACAGAAATTCATATGGAAACAAAAAAAAGAGCAAGAATAGCTAAAGCAATCCTCAGCAAAAGGAGCAAAGCTGGAGGCATCACACTTCTAGACTTTAAAGTTTATTACAAGGCTACCATAAACAAGACAGTGCAGTACTGGTACAGAAATAGGCACATAGACCAACGAAACAGGATAGAGTATCCAGAAATAAAAACATGGTCTCTCAACCAACTCACCTTCAATAGAGCCATCAATAACAAACATTGGAGAAAGAAACCATATTTAGTAAATGATGTTGGGAAAACTGGTTAGCCACATGCAGAAGAATTAAACTGGACCCCTACTTAACACCATAAACAAAAATTAACTCAAAATGGATCAAGGACATAAATGTAAAACCTCAAACTATAAGAATCTTAGAAGAAAATATGGGGAACACCTTCCTGGATATTGAAGTAGGCAATGAATTCATAGCCAAGTCCTCAAAAGCAAATGCAACAAAAGCTAAGATCTATGGGTGGAACTTTATCAAACTTAAAAGTTTTTGCATAGCAAAAAAAGCCATCAAGAGAGTAAAAAAGATAATTAAAAAATTGGGAAAAAATATTTGCAAGCTGTGCATCCGACAAAGGTCTAACATCCAGGATCTATAAGGAACTGAAACAAATTGAAAGGAAAAAAACCAAACAACCCCATTAAAAAGTGGGAAAAGGAGCCGGGCTCGGTGGCTCAGCCCGTAATCCCGCGCCTTTGGGAGGCTGAGGTGAGTGGATTGCCTGAACCCGCGGGTTCGAAACCCGCCTGGGCAGCGAGACCTCATCTCTACAATAAATCAAAAAATCAGCTGGGCGTGGTAGTGCATGCCTGTAATTCTGGCTACTTGGAAGGCTGAGGCGGAAGGATCGCCGGAGCCCAGCAGGTCGAGGCTGCGGTGGCCGGGAGCGCGCCACTGCACTCCAGTCTGGGTGACAGAGTGAGACTCCAACTCAAAAAAAAAAAAAAAAAAAAGAGGGGGAAAAGGGTATAAACATACACTTCTCAAAGGATGACATACAAGCAGCCAAAACACATGAAAAAGCGCTCAGCCTCACTAGTCATCAGAGAAATGCAAATGAAACCTACAATGAGATACCACCTAACACCAGTAAGTATGGTTATCATTAATATGTCAAAAAACAACAGGTGCTGGCACAGCTGTGGAGAAAAGGGGATGTGTCAATACTGTTGGTAGGAATGTAAGCTAGTTTACCCTCTGTAGAAGCAGTGTGGTGATTTTTCAAAGAACCAAAAACTGAGCTTTTATATGATCCAGTAATTCCTCTTCTAGAAATATATCCAGAGGAACATAAGCCACTTAATTAAAAAGACACCTGAAAATGCATATTTATTTCAGCACTATTCACATTAGCAAAAACATGGAACCAGCCCAGATGCCCATCAAAAGTGGACAGGATAAAGAAAATGTGGTACATACACACAACGGAATATTATTTGGCCATAAAGAACAAAACCATGGCCTTCACAGCAACTTGAATGCAGCTGGACATCTTCATACTAAGAGAACTATCACAGAAACAAAGAACTAAATACTGCATGTTATTACTCATAAGTATCTGATCACTGTCACACATGCACAAGGGTGGGATCAGCAGACACTGGACACTGGTAGGGGAGGGAGGAAAAGAAAAGGGAGGCAGGAATGTGGCAACACACAGCGTATCTGGTCCACTATCAAGGGGAGAGACGGCCAACTAGAAGTCCAAACATCACCCGCATGCAACCTGCTTATGTAGTAAATCCCCACGTGTACCCCACAATTCTAAAATATAAACAAATACATAAATTAAGCTATCTTTTTTTTTCTACTCTATCTTCTGGCTGCTATGCCAGATGGGATGAGATTGCTTTCTTGAATGTAAGAAGTTGAAGTTGCCAACCCTAGGTGGAAACATATACAGGCCATTCCTGGAGACAAGAAGGAAATATGAGCTTAGATAAAGAAAAGTTGAAGTTAAGGATGGAAAAAAGTTAAACAGAAATAAAGTCATTTTTTTCATTCTTTAGGAGCAGCAAAAGAAGTATGAACTTAAACAGAGAAGTGAAAGCTGAGAAGTTACAGTGAGGGGAAAAAAAGGAAGTAGATTAGGAAGCTGAGAACCCCAAAAGGTCCTAATCATTACATATAGAATGAATTCTAATTCACAGATGTGCAGAAAGTGTTAACTTAGCAGACCTTGGTTGCTCAAACCCTGAACATTTCGAAGAATAGTCTGTGCTCAGGATTGGCCCTGTAAGATGAGCTCTGAGTTTTTGGAGTGTTCTTTCTGATAAGAGTGTTTGTATGCCTGAGGCCTTGGCCCATGCAGCACTAGTTTGATTAAATAGTTTATGCTGACATGTTATCCATGGTGAATGTCTTTTTGTTGTTGTTGTTGCTGTTGTTGTTGTTCTACTTGCTATAGTGGGAGTAGCTAAGGTCAGTCAGACAGGTGCTGCATGCCTATGTGACTGATCCCAAAATATAACCCTAGATACCACGATTCAGGTGAGTGTCCCCAGTTGGCAACACTTCACATAAGTTGTAATGTGAAGATAACACATTATTGGAACAATTCAGCACATCCATTAGCTCTACTGGGTAAGGACACCTGGAAACTCATGCATGGCTTCGCTTGGATTTTGTTCCATGTAACTTTTCTCTTTGCTGACTTTAATTTGTATCCTTTCACTGTAATAAACCACAATTATGGGTAAAACAAGTTTTCTGAGTCCTGCAATTTCTTCTAGTGAATTATTGAGCCTGAGGGTAGTCTTAGGCATCCCTGATTCTATAGGATTACTTATTCCTCAACCCAAACTCAAAAGCAGTAAGTAGAAGTGGATTTGAGGATTATCTCAATGGAAAACAATAAGAGAAAAGAGCTGAGGACACTGGAGACAGTTATAGGGAAAAATGCTGTCCAACCTGAATAAGTAACAACATGAAGTCAAAATGGATCAACAGATTGGAAGAATAGTAGTCTCTGTGGTTATTGACAAGGTCAGAAAGAAATATAATAGCAGTAAAAGTCTAAAGGTAGTGAAGGAGTTGAGTACTTCAGAAACAATGAGGAAAGTTGCAAGAGATCCCCTTGTCAAGTTTGCATCATGGGGATAGTGTGTTGATTGAGAATGGAGGTAAAAGCAAGTACATTCAGAAGCTGTGATGCAAAGGTGGCCCAGAGTAAGTGCAGGCATACAGAGGAAGACTGTGAAACAAATAAGTATCAGAGTTCCTGGTGGTGGATGAGTGCCCTCTAAGTCATTTCTTCTGTTGAACCTGCCAAATAGGTTAATACTGCCAGAAAACATTAATAACAAATTTCAAGCTTAAGTATCATTTGTGGAAGCAATGTCATAGTAGTTTTTATGACCCTTGTATTCCGAGCTTAGAAAGTAATTTGATCTTATAACTCTCCTGTCTCAGGAGAAAAAAAAAAAAAACCCAGAAATGCAAATGGCTAATGAGGTATGTTTGAAAAAAGAAATTCACAATTTCTGGTGTGGCAAGATATGTGGTCTAGGCATCATGACACATCACTTATGATGTTTTACAAGTTAATACTTGGGGAGGGATTGCATATTGGAAATGTGATGTGCTACCCACTACTTTTGAGGAGAGAAGGAGAGGCAGGTTGGAGTGGACTTGGGTCTGACCCCAGTGAGAAACGAAAGAAAGCTAGACTCTCTCTTTGTATACATTCACCTCATGAATTCAAGGCCATTGCTCTAACAATTCTGTATTCTGATTTGTAACAGTAATATATTTCCTCTCCTGGCCCATTTCTATTTGCACAAAAATATGCTATAATTTGTCCCACATTTTAAAAGGGACAATTCTTTCTTAATTCTACCATCTCTTCTGGCTACTGTGCTATTTTCCTGTACCCTTTTACAGAAAAATTCTTTAAGCATTCTCCATCCTCACAGTCTACCAGCTTCTCTTCTCCCATTTGTTCTTAACAAAGTTCCAATCAGGTTTTTCTCCTACCACTCCATCAAAACTGCTCTTATCAATTTCTGCACAGCAACAGAAACTATCAACAGAGTAAACAGACAACTTATAGAACAGGAGAAAATGTCTTCAAAGTATACATCCAACAAAGGACTAATGTCCAGAATCTATAAGGAATTCAAACAAGTCTTCAAGAAAAAAAAAACAGAACCCCATTAAAAAGTGGGCAAAGTACATGAGCAAGCATTTTTCAAAAGAAGACATACAATGGCCAACAAACATGAAAACATGCTCGAAATCACCAATAATCAGAGAAATACAAATAAGAACCACATTGAGATACCATCTCCTACCAGTCAGAATAGCAATTATTAGTAAGTCAAAAAACAACAGTTTCTGGGGAGGTTGGAGAAAAGGAAATGCTCATACACTTTGATGGGACTATAAGTTAGTCCAGCCCCTGAGGAAAACAGTTTTGAGATTTCTCAAAGAACTAAAAATAGATTTATCATTTGACCCAGCAATCCCACTACTGGATATACACCCAAAGGAGCATGTCTTATTCTACCAAAAAGATACCTGTACTAGTATGTTTATCACGACACTATTCACTATAGAAAAACATGAAACAAACCTAAGTGCCCATCAATGATGGATTGGATAAAGAAATGTGATAAATACACACCATGTAAACAGTCTTAAAAAGGAAGAAAATCATGTTTACAGCAATACAGATGCAGCTGGAGGTCAGAGTCTAAGCAAATTAACACAGAAACAGAAAACTGAATATCACATGTTCTCACTTGTCAGCGGAAGCTAAGCACTGGGGTATAAGGATGGGAACAGACCCTGGGAACTCCCAAAAGGAAGGGTGAAGGAGGGGGCTCTTGTCAAGGTCTGAGACCCGCTTGCTGCTAAAAGCAAAGGTCAGTTTTCTCATCTTCACCTCTCTGTAGTGTTTGACATGGTTGAGCATGGCCTCCTCCTCAGGATAGTCTTGAATTGGCTTCCAGGAAACTAGGTTAACTTCTTTACTTCACAGGATCTCCTCAGTCACCTTTGCTGCTTCCTCCTCACCTTGCTCTCTATAGATTGAAGTATTCCATGTCTTTGACCTATTTCCCTTAATGATTCGTTTCATGTATGTTTTTTTAAATACTATCTTCATACTTATAACTTCCAAATGTAATTTTTATATGCCCTTTTCCCCTGAACTCTAGACTCCAATGGCTTACTCAGTATCTCTACTTAAATGTCTATCATATCTAAAACCAAACTCCTGATCATCCCAGACCTCTACTCTTCCATAATAGTCCATCTTAGTTAATAGCTTTCATTCTTCTGGTTGCTTAAGCCAAAAACCCTTCCTGGAGTTATCCCTGACTCTTAGACTATTTTAAAACACTCAATCTTCCAGCATATTCTGTCAGCTCTCCTTCAAAATATATTCATATATAACAATTGCCCACCAATCCCAGGCTACCAAAGTGATCCAAGTCACCTACATCACTTGTCTCGTTCCCTTCCTCTACCCTCATGCCCCATCCCAAGTACATTCTACACAGTAGCTAGAATGATCCTGTTAAAACACAAATCAGGTCATGTCAGTTTTCTCCAAGCACTACCATTTCACTGGGAGCAAACACCCAAATCTACCAGTGGATTTCTTGGCCCTACACCTACTGAGCCAGTAGTTTTCTTACAGTACCACCCTCACCCCCGCTCTTCCATCCGACTGTCCCCTTTAATGCCCCATGACTTTCTTCAGAGAACATTAATCTCCCTTAGGTTCTTTGGAACTTTGCTCACATGTCATCTCCAATGGAGATGTTCTCTACTTAACACATTTTGCTATTTAGACTCCACTGCACGCCTCGCCCCCAGGGTGATCCCTATCCTTTCCCTGCTTTTTGTTTTTCCTTCCTAGCACTTAACAATTTCTGGAACTCTTTTTTTTCTGTAATGTACTCATTTGTGGTTGCTCTCTCTTTCTAATATAAGTCCCAAGAAGTAAGGAGGGTTTCCATTCACTGCTACTTTTCTAGCCCTAAGAACTGAAGCTAGCACAGAACTAAGTCCTCAGCAGATCCTATATTTGTTGAATGAACGAATGTCTGAAAAGCAAAGAAGAATACTGTATGGCTGATCATTTTGTAATAAGTAGGCTCATCATTGAATCCAGCCCTTGGGCACATCCTGCCATTACCTTATCAGAAGGCAAGGAGTATGAGGATCAAGGGACAGCTTCCTACACTTTGCCTCTCCTAGTGAAGCACACAATGTTCCAACCATTTAACGTACTTTAAATTGTCATCAAATAATGGCTTGTGTAAGCCCAATATTTCTTCTTTGTGGAGAGACTTTTGGTTTCCCAGAGAAGGGAAACTTTTTCTTTATATTCTTAATAAAGGAAAAAGGATTATTTTTGTACTTTTTTCTTCTTGGAAAACTGGACTTTGTTGGTTATCTTTGGTAACTTAAATGTATGGGCTGTATTAGTTAAAATTACTTTTTATTATATTCATTTGTATACATATGTATGGAGCACCTAATAATGTGTTCATTTATTTATTTAATCATCAAATAGCTATGATGTACCTAATATGCACCAAGCAATGTGCTGGACTATTCTATAAAATTGATAGATTTATTTTACTGGATTTCAATTTTCGTTACAACAAAATCACATACAATAAATAAATAAATATCTGGGGCTTAAAAATTATTATATTCGACATTTTGTGCATATTAATTCTGAAACTGAGTTATGGTCCACTGCATGCAATTCTAAGACTAGGCCTCCAGGGATCCACTCAAACATCTCTGATGCTCCTATGCTAAGATTTTATTATGAATGGGTAATTACAATTATAACCTGAAAAAAACCTAGTAAACAGGAGCCAGACCCCTCAGGAAAGAAGGTCTGTGTCACATTATGAAGATATGAGTCATTTTAAAAGGATGCCCCCTGAGCCAGTGGAGGATGAATGAAAGAACTCTTCTCTTGCTTGTACAGTAGAAATGACAGGTATCGGTTTTAGCTTTGGGACCAACTTCAGGGAGAGAAATTACTAAAGTTCATCCCACTAACCCTGCAGCCACCATTTGAAGAAGTCATGCCTGGTTGGAGTGAACTTCCTGCAGTACATCTGAGCAGCAGAGGAGTGGCCTGCCAAGGATACCCAGTACCCTCCTAGGTCTCCCTGGTTCCCTTTTACTGTGTCTATGCTTTACTGCCCATTTTCTTGCAATGGTCAGTGCCTGACACTCTTCCTTGTACAACTGCCCACAGGGGTTCTTGGAGCCCATTTGCCTACAGGCATCTCAGAGAACAGCAAGCGTTGGGGAGTTCTCATCCCAATGAGGAAAACCCAGCACTTTAACCTCCAGTAGAGATACAGTGGGACCTAACCCACACACCAGATTCCTCCACAGAACCAAGCTGATTCTATCCTCCATAACTGATTAGCTTCGCACACTCATTCCTGTCTTGCTCTTGGGGCCTTCTTACTGATTTGTTCTGGAAAAACTTCCTTAAGAAACCATTTGCCACCTACGTTAGTTTCAAAGATCCCTTTTGTGGAACCAAATCTAAGTCACCCTTCTTAGTTTCAGGAATTCCATTACAGACTTCTTATTCTTATTCTTTGGTAACATAGAGAATTCATAGGCAATCCCCTAGTGACATTTAGCAAATGACAATATTGCTTTTCAGAAGGCAATCCATAGAGTTTCTTTCTTTCATAATATTCCATTAGATGATAGGTAGATTAGGTAGATGATAGATAGATTTTTTTAATGAGAAAATATATGTGTATGTGTTTATGTGTTCTAGGTACATTTACCCAAGACATCACTGGCCTTAATTGCTAGATATTAATGCTGAGTTTCAAATACAAGAGAAGAATAAGATAAAACCTTTAAATGCTCTAGAATATTGCTTTTACTGAGAAATGGATTTTCTTTTTGCATTTCCTTCTTCATACTTTTCTGAAGGAGCTCATAGTGCCATGATATCACTCCCACTGTGGTATTTAGTTTCAACAGCTCAGTTGGAGCTCACACTTGCAAAAAAAAAAATGTACTTTCCCTCTTAGTTTAAACATGGGGGTGATACTAGTGTTGTCTTCAGTTGTCTTCATGGCAGGGCTCAGGATCCCACCTGGTTCAATCCAAAGTGCTTGTCTACCTGGAGTATGGTGGTGAGTCATGCAGATGGCCTGATGGCCTGTCTGAACTCGTCAATGCAGCAAGCTTTGTGTAGTCATCTGGTGGAGACAGATCAATTACTATAAGGAGAGGTGAACACAGTTTTTAGAATTAAAGGATTCAGTGACTGAAATTATGCAAGTCTAGATTATGTAAGCCATGCTGCTTCCATTTCTACTTTCTGATGAAAAAATTGAGATTTCTTTAGGTCACATGAAGTTTTGATGTCAAGTCTGAGATTAAAATCAGGGTGTTCAGACTCTGAATCTACCCTTCTTCATACAGAACTAGATTTTGTCTCATTCCCTTGAAAGAGGCTCCTTCAATTTCTGCCTATGACAAGAGTAGTTTTTACCACTCCCTATACAGAAAAGGCAGATGGACACTAGCCAGATGAGTCATAGTTTGACTTTCTATTCAACAAATGTCTAGAGTGGGTAAAGTTAGACATGTCCATTTTATCCCATGTTGAACAGTGAAGAACATAGTATGCAAAGTGCTTAGCAATCTCCCCATTTTTCAGATGAGAAACTAGAAGCTATCCAAGTATTAAAAACTTAAACTGAGACTATACGGTAAAGAATATTTTTCAAGGTTCAAACCCAGGTGTGTCTGTTATCAAAGCTTGCTCTCCACATACCACTCTGCCGTCCCAAAGCATCAAACTACTTTCTTTCCAGCTTAGCTCATATTTTCCTAAATTGTCTTTGTCCACTCTCCTACTTTAGTAGCACAGTTAAGTTGTCCAAGTTGAAGTCTTCTTTGATGCTTTGGAACCTTGCTATGCCTCAGACAATTGTTCTTGAGCATGGATTTTTCTTGTGCAGGTCTGTGCATATCACTTTTAAGGGGAGAGAATTGTCCCAAATGTGTACTGTATATTCAAAAGTATATCCTTGAATGTTGCTTTTCCCCTGATTTTAGGCATAAACCATGCAGGATTGATTTGCATGTTGATGCACCTATATCAACAAAAAGCATGCATAATTTTAAACACCCAGGCCTTGGTCTGTCCTCGCTCATAGCACCTCCACAAAGCCAAGGCGGGATTCCTATTTGAGAACCAGAAGCTCTGCAAAGAAACGTTGACATGTGGTAGAATGCTGGATGTTTTGCCAGACTCAAGACTTCACTAAGCTCAAATGTACACAGATATTAATGCTGAGTTTCAAATACATTGAAAGCAGAAGAAGAACAGATTGTGTCACTGTGTAGTGGCTTCATTCTGGAGAACTCTTTTAAGTCAGGGAGATGGATGCCTGCAACAGATAGAGTGCAGAGTGCAATGAAGAATGGCACTCATGTGTCACACTCAAATATTTTCAACTTGGCTATTTTTAAGTCAAATGTCTTCAAACATACCAAAGGCCCTTGTTCTAATTAAGAATAAAGACCATGGCAAGTTGTGATTTTAAAAAGCCTAAGTCAGCTTTTTAGATCTTTAAACATGATTGAATGCATCTGGAAGATTTTGCTCAATATGAAAATCACATTTTTCCTCTTCATGAATGACCAATCCAAATTTCCCCATAAATACATAGTCTGCATATGTATCTGTGTGAGTTAAATGTATCATATGTGTTTATGTATGTATATGTGGATAGCAATATCAAGTATAGAAAGTGTTAATTTCAAGGCCAGTTTTGAATGGAAAATATCATATACTTTATTAGTAAGTGCCATAACTAGGATGTTTCTATTTCAATATCAAAATAGAACAATGAAATTATGATAGTTATGTTCTGTTAAATATCTATAATATTTTGGACAAAGAAATTGCCATCTTGGCCTATCAGTGATTTTCCAAGTACGATAAATTATTTTGGGCTAACTTTTTAAAGCAAAATCTCCATGAAGATACATACATATACACTCACACAACTTGTCTCAGGATCATAAAAAAAAAAAATACAGATCTTAGAAAGTGGTGCTGGAAGCATCATTTGAAATATACAAAGATTTACAAATCAATGACAAACTTTGAGTCATAACAGATATGCAAGAGATAGTATCGAAATATAACTGATCATTCAAACTCCAAACATTAGGAATTCATTTTGGCCAGAACTTTTAAAGATGGGAAAAACTGTGCGGTGTAAAAGGTAAACTGATGATGGTATAAATGGAGGTATAGAGACTAGGGAAAGCATGACATATCCATCAAAGAGTGAGGAAACCTTCATGACCAAAATTCAGTGTCCAAAATTCACATGTTGGATGGGGTAAGATTATGGAGGCTTTCAAGAGATATTTAGAATGGATTGGGGGTTGAGACTCAGTCAATGTTTTAATATGAATGATATGGTAAAATTAGAGTTTGAATAGAATTGTTGTCATTACTGCAGGCAGAGAAGAGATCAACTAGGTTTTCTGACACCCAAGCTTAGATTAGATTCACTTGCTGCATGCAAATATAAGGCTCTACTCTTCTTCATTCTATTCATCAGACTTAAACTTACTTCTTCTTTGTGTGCCTTTGTCAAACTGTAAGCTTCATGAAGCTATCTCTGTCTTACTGATCACTATAAACACTCTGCATGTTGCCCGACACATAATAGTTGCTCAATACATAACTTTAAATAAGTATATGAATAAATAAATAAAACTGTTACTGAATACAGGCCATGAGATAATGACGATTTGAATTAAGATACAGATATAAAAAGAGAGGAAGAGATACTGGAAACACTGAAAATAAGATTAGCATATGATGACTTTTGTAAAAGATCCAAGGTGCTGCTACAACAAATATTGACAATTTGCATCTGTATAGAACCTGATAAATTACATATTTTCACAAATAACTTAAATGTTGAGTTACCTTGCCCCATGTTTTCAACCCAAAATAGACAAAATATATTGATGCTACCAACAAAATCCAAGAATTGAGCTGCAACACCAGTCGAAGAAATGAATTAAGGTCAGTTGTGGCTAGGATGAATTTGAAAAGAAGACAGCATATTTAAATTATTGTCTAATATTGAATTGAACATATGAATCACTGAAGTGAAAGGATAGGTCTGGAGACATAAACTGATCATCTTTCAGGGGTGAAAAATCAAGAGACATTTTCAAGCAGAAACCAGGTCAGTTAAAGTATGTGTTCATTCTCCTATATTTGAACATTTGCTTTAGAGTAGGTATCAACTGCATTTGTCAACATGTATTTTCAAAAAAACTAAAATATCTTATTGGCTTCAAGCCTAATCCTTATTTCAATTTTTGAAAAAAGGAAAAGGAGGTAGAAGTGTAGGCAATGTCTTCAAGTCCAAGTTGTAAAACTCCCGCACTGATGAAGCTAGTACTTATATTTCCATTGTAAAGCATCATTATAAAAGTGCACTTTCATCAGAGAGAAAGATACCCATGACTTTCCTCTAGGGGACAAGTGCAATGCAATGTTTTCTTCACCGTGGGAATATTTTCAAGAAGAAACAACAAACTGCCTGTCTATTGCACACACATTACTAGGTTCTATTGAGGCAATGCATGTTGAAAATAAAATTTATACTTCCGCTTCCTCTCTCCCTCCCCTGCACCTCCAGCTAGGAATTGAATCTAGAATTGTGGTGCTGTGTACACAATTTTCTAACTAAGTCGAATAATTTACTCAGAAAAAATCAATTATGTACAGTTAACAAAATTAAAGTTACCTAAGATGTCTATTTATATCTATGAACATACATAGTCTTTACATTAGATATATATTATTATAACCTGGTATTTTTTTAAGTTTCTACTATTGTGTCTTAATTTTTTCAACTTTTGGCAAAGAAGTATATTTTTGGTTAGGATTGTTGCTTATAATTTACTCTACTAGTTTTCACACACAGAAAAAAAAATTGCAACCTGCCCATCAGACATTTTGCAATTTAACAAAACCTTAGAATAAAAAGTTTTCCAGGACTTCCAGCAAGATGGCAACAGGGCAGCTTGGTCTATGAGACCTTCCACAGAGGAGAACACAAAGAGACTCTGGTTCTCTCCCCGGAGGCTGTAGATCCCATTGTCGGCAGCCTGCTCTTCACACAGAGCTCGGCGTAGACATCGCTGAGGCATCACCGCGGTCTGGGCAGCTACTGCCACTGCCACTGCCACCACTGCAGCCGCCGCCACGGCAGCCGTTCTACATTGCACCACCAGTGCCTGAGGCAATCCACGACGTCAGACCTTGAAGCCTCTGCAAGCAAGATATGCTGAGGTCACTGCTACCACTACTGCCATCGTGACGTCCTGCCAGGCCGTGGGTCTCCTCCCGTGTGCCTTGGGGCAACGGCTCCCTCCCCTTAGGGGTGAGCAACTGAGACAAAGACTATCTGGAGAGGTGGGATAGCACCACCTGCTGGCGATTCAGGGAGTAAACCTACAAGCCCATTGTATGGACAGATTCCAAGGCAGTGGGAAGTGAGTTTCAGATGATCCATACACCTGTCAGTGGATACCAGGACCTGCAGTTAGATTTTGAATCACAGCTCCCTCTTTAAGTAAATCTCAAAACTGCAAAAAGGACCACCCCCAACCTACAGTGCAACCCTAGAATTGAACAAAGTAAGAGGACATACATAAAGAAGAATAGGAGATTGAACAGAGTAAAAACAACCCCTCTACCCCTGAATAACAGAATTAAAGAAGACAGTGATGTGGAGGGAAGGAAAAAGTAGGGAGGGGAAAAAACATCACACAAATGAAGAAAAACCAAAAGAAGAATATAGGTCTCACACAGGCCGCTGGGAGGTCAGACACTGAGAAAACAGACTTCGGAACACAAACAATGAAGAGCACCCAGAATGACTGGTCACATGAAACAAACCCAGACATTAAGACATTAATAGAGAAAATAAAAAAAATTGAGGAGAGACAAGAGGAAAATAGGAAGGACCTGATGTCAGAAATAACAACAGTAAAAAATACTGTGATGGAAATAAATAACAAACTAATAAGCATGGAAAGCAGAATTAGCCAAGCAGAAGAAAGAATCTCAGAGCTTGAAGACCAAAACACAGAACTAACCCAAACTGTCAAAAACATAGAAAAGAAGCTCAAAAAGACAGAACAAAACCTCCAAGAGATGAATGATACTTCAAGAGACCAAAACTAAGAGTAATTGGCCTTCCTGAGGCAAAGAGAGAAACAGAGACCACACTGGAACAAACATTTCATGAAATCATTCAAGAAAACTTCCCTCATCTCATCAGTAATGCAAAAATTCAAAGACAAGAGATTCAGAGAACCCCTGCAAGACAAGAAATGAGAAGACCAACTCCCAGACACATAATAATCTGTCTAAACAAAGTAGGTAAAAAAGAAAAAATCCTAAAGGCAGAAAGAGAAAAAAGTCAGACTGCCTACCAGGGAAGATCAATTAGAATAGCAGCAGATTTATCTATAGAAACCCTCCAGGGTAGGAGAGCTAGGAGCCCTATCTTCAAAGTTCTAAAAGTTAAACAATTTCAACCAAGAATAACCTACCCAGCCAAGCTAAGCTTCATCAGTGAGGGAGAATTGAAATCTTTCCCAGATATCCAATCCCTAAGAACCTACACTGCCGCCAAACCACCTCTACAAGAAACACGAAGAAAGTATTGAACACAGAAGAAAAGGAAAGAAGAACAACAATGTTCTTCACAAGAGAACAGGCAAAAGATTAAAAACACACATGAACCAACTCCAGAACCAAAAGAAAGACAACACACAAACAGGAGGAATAAAAACAACTCTGTAAGAACATTATGATAGGGATCAACTCTCACATTTTAATAATTAGCTTGAATGTGAATGGACTAAATGCACCACTGAAAAGACATAGAATGGCAACATGGATAAAATATCACCAGGCAACAATTTATTGCCTTCAAGAGACTCACCTCACTAGAAAGGACACTCAAAGACTCAAAGTAAGAGGATGGGAAACAAATTTTCAGGCGAACCAAACACAAAAGAAAGGAGGAGTCCGATCTTAATCTCAGACAAAATACCCTTTAAGCTATCAAAAATCAAAAAAGATACAGAAGGCCACTACATAATGATAAAAGGTTCAATCCATCAACAAGAAATATCCATCCTAAACATATATGCAGCCAACATAGGAGCACCAACTTTCATAAAGCAGCTTCTAGGTAAACTAAAAAAAGATATTGACTCCAACATCATCGTAGCTGGGGACTTCAATGCCCCACTCACAACCCTAGAAAGATCATCAGGACAAAAAATCAGCAATGAGATACGAAACCTCAGTGTGACTCTTGACCAAATGGACTTCATTGATGTCTACAGAACACTCCATCCAAAGACCACAAAATACACATTCTACTCATCACCGCATGGAACGTACTCTAAAATCGACCACATACTTGGCCATAAATCAGGTATAAGCAAATTTAAAAGGACCGAAATTTTACCATATACCTTCTCAGACCACAGTGGAATAAAAATAAATATCAACACCAACAAGTTCCCCCAAAACCCACAAAGACATGGACACTAAACAGCATGATGCTAAACAACTCCTGAGTCAATGATGAAATCAAAACAGAGATTAAAAGGTACCTGGAAACAAATGAAAATGAAGAAACATCTTACCAAAATCTCTGGGACGCCATGAAGCTGTAGTAAGAGGGGAATTTATATTGCTACAAACACACATGAAGAAAATGGAAGGATCACAAATTAATAGCCTAACAAGCCACCTAAGGAAGCTGGAAAAGCAAGACCACCAAAACCCTAATTTCAGCAGAAGAATACAGATCACCAAAATAAAAGTCCAAATCCAAGACATAGAAGACAAAAAGATAATACAAAAAAATCAATGAAACAAAAAGCTGGTTCTTCGAAAGGATAAACAAGATCGATGGTCTCCTAGCAAGACTGATCAAGAAAAAAGGGAGAGAGAAAAAGCCCAAATAAACACAATCAGAAACACAAAAGATGAAATCACATCTGACCCTGAAGAAATATAAAAGATCATTAGAGACTACGACGTACACTTGTATGGAAACAAACTTGAAAACCTTAAGGAAATGGAGGATTTTCTGACATCACACAACCTGCCTAGGTTGAAACAAGAAGAAATTGAGACCCTAAATAGAACAATAGCAATCAAGGAAATTGACTACATAATAAGAAAACTACCTACAAAAAAAAGCCCTGGTCCAGATGGCTTTCCAGCAGAATTCTACAAGACATTTAAGGAGGAGCTGATACCAACCCTACTGAAGGTATTCCACATGATTGAGAGAAATGGAACTCTCCCCAAATCATTTTATGAAGCTAATGAGAAAGATGGAACTCTCCCCAAATCATTTTACGAAGCTCACATCACATTGATACCCAAGCCAGGTAAAGGCTCAACATAGAAAGAGACCTACAGGCCAATATCTTTGATGAACATAGATGCTAAAATCCTCAACAAGATCCTAGCAAACCGGATTCAACAACACATCTCAAAAATCATCCATCATGACCAAGTAGGCTTCATATCTGGGATGCAAGTCTGGTTCAACATTCATAAGACCATAAATGTTTTACGAATGAATCAATATTGTGAAGATGTCCATCCTACCTAAGGCAATATTAAATGTAATTAAATACATCAACAGATGTCAGAACACAAACCACATGATTATATCATTAGACGCAGAAAAAGCTTTTGATAAAATCCAGCACCCCTTCTTGATAAAAACCCTCGAACATCTAGGCATATGGGGAACATACCTCAAAATAGTAAAAGCCATCTATGAGAAACCCACAGCCAGCGTACTCCTAAATGGACAAAAACTGGAACCATTTCCCCTGAAAACTGGAACAAGACAAGGATGCCCACTCTCACCCCTGCTGTTCAATATAGTATTGAAAGTTCTGGCTTGAGGAATCAGGGAAGATAAGGCAATCAGGGGTATCCAAATAGGAAAAGAGGAAGTCAAGTTATCTCTCTTTGCAGATGACATGATCATGTACCTTAAAAACCCAAGAGAATCTATCAAAAACCTCCTTACACTGATAAAGAACTTTGGCAAAGTCTCAGGATATAAATTAAATGTACAAAAGACAATCGCACTTCTTTACACCAATAATAAACAAACAGAAACCCAAATAAAAAGCACAATTCCATTCACAATAGCCACAAAAAAATGAAATACCTTGGCATCTTCCCAACCAGAGACATGAAAGACCTTTACAATGAAAACTACAAAACACTGCTCAAAGAAATCAAAGATGACACAAACAAGTGGAAAAATATCCCATGCTCATGGATTGGAAGAATCAACATTGTGAAGATGTCCATCCTACCTAAGGCAATCTACAGATTTAATGCCATACCCATCAAATTACCAGAAACATTCTTCTCAGACCTAGAAAAACAACACAGGAATTCATATAGAAACACAAATGTCCAAGAATAGCCACAACAATCCTCAGCAAAAAAACAAAGCAGGAGGTATCATATTACCAGACTTCAAACTTTACTATAAAGCTACAATAATCAAAACAGCATGGTATTGATACAAAAATAGGCATATAGACCAATGGAATAGAATTGAGATTCCAGAAGCTAAACTTCAATTTCTCAACCAACTCATTGTCGACTAAGCCTCCACCACCTACCACTGGGGAGAGGAGAACCTATTCAGGGAATGGTGCTGGGAAAACTGGCTGATCACATGCAGAAGACTCAAACAAGACCTCTACCTGTCCCCATACACAAAAATTAACTCTAAATGGATCAGAGACCTAAATGTAATACCTCAAACCATAAGAACCTTAGAAAATGCAGGACACACCCTTATGGAAATTGGAACTGGCATCCAATTCCTGAACAAAACCCGAAACCCACAGGTCATAAGAGAGAAGATATACAAGTGGAACCTCATTAAACTGACATGCTTCTGCAAAGCCAAAGAAACCATCAAGAGAGCAGGGAGACAGCCCACAGACTGGGAAAAAGTATTTGCCAACTCCAGGTCCGACAAAGGCTTAACATCTTGGATCTACAAGGAACTCAAACATGCTGAAAAGAAAAAAATAAACAACCCCATTATAAAGTGGGCAAAAGATATGAACAGACACTTCTCAAAGGAAGACATCCGAGCAGCCAACAGACACATGAAGACATGTTCAGCCTCAGTAATCATCAAGGAGATGCAAACCAAAACCACACTGAGATACCACCTAACTCCAGTCAGAATGGCAATTATCAACAACTCAAAAAAATAACAGATGCTGGAGAGGGTGTGGTGAAAAGGGAACACTCCTACACTGTTGGTGGGAGTGCAATCTAGTGCAACCTCTATGGAAAACAGTGTGACAATTCCTAAAAGCTCTAAATATCGACCTCCCATATGACCCCGCAATCCACCTACTGGGAATATACCCTGAAGAACACTAATCACTCTATAAAAAAGATACCTGCACATGTATGTTTATCGCAGCATTGTTCACAATAGCAAGAACCTGGAATCAACCATACTGTCCATCAAAAGAAGACTGGATTAAAAAAATGTGGTACATATACAAGATGGAATACTACACAGCCATAAAAAAGAACAAAATCATGAACTTTGCAGCAACCTGGATGGAACTAGAGTCAATAATTATGAGTGACCTCTCACAAAACAAAGATCTGAGTATCACATGTTTTCACTTATATAGCGGACCTTGAACATCCATGTAATACTGTAAGAAAAGGACTGACAGTGGTGGGAAACTATGGGGGGCCAGGGGAAGGGAGGTGGGATTAACGGTAGTCAATATCTGTCTGGGGACGGAAAGACACCCCTTATCAACAAGGGTGCCTGAATGAAACATATTTGCATACCTAACCCTTAACTGTTCCCCACAATATCAAAACAAAAAATATTGAATTAAAAAAAAAATTTTCCAGAAGTTTTCAAAGTGAAAAATGCGATCAAACTGTTTAAGCCAAAACCAAGATTTCAATTTAAGTTTTCACCATTTTATTGGGTTCTAAGGCTACTGAGAAAAACATTTTAAAAAATAAAAAGAAAGACATGATAGCCAATCTGTAAAACTAAATGGCATGTTTTTTGGAAGAAAAAGTCCTTATATAAATTACATTACAGTGACATTTTGCTGACATATGAGCCACTAGAATATGAAATTTAATAGATGACATCTGACTTAAATCCCATGCAAGAAGTTTGTTATCGTAAGTAGGACGAGTACCTCCAAAGGCACATGGCACAGGCTCACCTAGAAAATTAACTAATACAGCAGCCTCCAAAGACAGCACAAAAGTGGTTCTCTTTTGAGTTTCCAAAACACTTCAAGATTGGTAATATTTTTCAATCTCATAAATATTGCTTTCTAAGTGAGGACTTTTCCCACCCTATAAAGAGGTACTTAACCCTTTCCTAATATTCCTTGAGAACGTATGGCTCAGATTGGGACAGAGTTTTTTAAATGTAGAGTAGGAATATCCTAGCATGGTGATATATAAGTGTGATAAAGGAAACCTCTCCCCTTCCTCATTTAAAACTAACTCTCTTATTTGCCTGCTAAAAATTCCCACTGAGACCGATTAAACTCAAGGGATTCTTCGAAAGATCTGTAGTTCATGACCCAGAAGGAGCAGGAAGTTGCTGGGAGGAAGGATGGAACACATTCTTCAGGATCGTACTAGGGTTATCTCTCTACCATTTCTTTCTTTCCCTTCCTTTCCTTTCTCTCCATTCCTTTCTTTTCCTCCTTCTCTCCTTCCTATTCCTCCTCTACTTCTTCCTTTTTTACCTCTCTTTCCTTCTCTCTTCCCCTCTCCCTACTTTTAACAACAATATTAGCCTACAGAACCAGCAAAGGGGGAATCACAGAGCTGGAGCCCAGGAGCACACCCACATCAGGACCAAAAAGTCAGGAGTGGCCTGAGCTTTAATATTTGCTCATTATAACACATTATTGCTAAATTTTTAAACAATGGTGTAGAAGATTTATTTCCCATTGTAGTTAATTTAAGACTAGGAGCAGGGGTACTTTATTTTAGCCCCTTATTTCAATTTTGTACTGGAAAAAGCAAAGTGAAATCACTAGAACTATAATCTATCTGGTATGAATGCCATATGTCTGCCTTGTGCAAGACTGGAATCTTATTAATTAATGCATTATAATTAGGTTCAAGTTATCAAGAAGTATCAAAATTAGAATAGGAATTTAAATTTAGTAGTATGAGTGGTACAATAAGCATATTTATTTAAATTAGTTTTGCTAGAAATGTCACTCAAGAATTTCACATCTCTCATAATCTCTCCCTCTGCCACCTCACTTTTCAAAATAAAATGTTCAGGTTTTCATGACTTGCAACCCTATATCCACAAAAATAAGTATGCTTTTTTTTGCTTGACCTTACAAAAGGAACTTGGAGGCTAATTTTCTCATAATTACCATGCACTTAGTCATTGACTAATGGTTTATATGTTGACACAGCTCATAGTTTGTTTTGTACTCCTAAATCATTCCCTACTATAAATAAAAGATTTGTGTCAACATTGAACTTGGAATTTTATTTTGAATTGATTATTAAAGCAAAGCTAGCTAGGCTCACCAGTAAAATATTGGTGAATCACAGGTGATTGGGTTGATTTCTAGTTTCTTAAAAATTGCTATGTAATTTGATATTGTTGGAAAAACCAGTTTCTGCTCTGTCAGTCATCCTATAAAACACTTTCCCATAACTCATCCTTGCACTGGCATAAAATGCATGCCCTCAGGTGTTTTTACTTTTGGACAGTACATTGGTACATGGCTCACCCAATACTAGTGTTCATTTTTCATGCCTTTTAATGTAATCATGAAAAATAGGCTTCAGTTCTTAAATTTTGTGAGTTTAAGTTTAGTATAATAATAAATTAACTTTGCATTGTGTAATCCATGTACACTTGTTATGGGCTGAATTGTGTCCTAAAAAATTCACGTGAAATTCAACTTCAGGTACCTGAGATTGTGACTGTATTTGAAGATACAGTCTTTATAGAGCTGATTAAGTTAAAATGAGGTCATTAGGGTGGGCCTTAATCTAACATGACTGGGATACTTATAAGAAGAGGGAGTCTGAACACAGACATGTACAGAGAGAAGATGGTATGAAGATACAGATGGGAGAAGACAGCTATCTACAAGCCAAGACAAAAAGCCTGGAACGGAAATTTTCCTCATACTCTCAAAAGGAACCAACCTTGATTTCAGATCCTAGCCTCCAGAACAGTGAGAAAATACATTTCTGTTGTTTAAGCCACCCAAATTGTGGTACCTTGTAACAGCGGTCCTAGCAAATGGGTTTATGATGAGGAGTTGGTGATATAATTTTCTGTCTTATGAGAAGTCACTTTCAGACTACACATCTTTAAGAGTACATAAAGTAAAACTTGGATGCAGTTGGAGACCATCATACTAAGTGAATTATCACAGAAACAAATAACTGAATACTGCAAATTCTCACTCATAAACGGGCCCTGAACACTAGTCATATTAGCACAGAAGGGCAGGATCGGAAGTTCCAGATCACTGCTAGGGGACGGAGGCAGCAAGGAGGGAGGGGGCTCATGGCAACACAATGGGTACCCAGTCCACTACCAGGGGGAGAGAGGGCCAACTAGAAGCCTAAACTTCGCCTGCATGAAGCCTACGTATGTTCCAAACCCTCACTTGTATTCCACAACTCTAAAATAAAAAAGAACACATAAAGTAAATTCCATGAAGTGGCATAAAGGCATTAAAATAACAAATTGAAGCCAAAGTAAATTTACTGCCTTTTTGTAAGTGGAATTCACTTTCACCAAATCACATGATCCTGTGAAAGATGACATTTTAAAGCATTCATTTTACCACCTATTGGTACTTCTCCCAAAGATGCTAAAATAAACTAGTAAAAGAACTCTAGTCTTTCCTACGTATCCTCTATCATTAAAATCTTCATTTTTATCTCTGTTCTTTTTAATTACACTTTCTTTTGAAACCCTTTAAATCATTGTGTGAACAGACTGCATCTTTATTACAAAAAGGCTAAATAGAAGAAATTGATTCAGTGCTTTCCTTTCTTCTCTACTGTCAACAATAATTAATGTTCCTATTAAAGTTATATGGTTTTAATTTGGGTTTGGGTTGCTAAGGACTAAGGAGAACACGCAAATCAATAGAACATTAAGGAACTACTATTCTCAAAAACCATCATTTGAGATAAACACCATATGACTCAGTAAATCTAAGGAAATGTCTCTTAAAACTCTAATGCCAACTTGCAGTGCCAGGCAAATGCCAACAGTTTCAGACTCATGAGTAAAGAAAAACTAGAAGTCTGTGAAACTCGGAAAAAGTTATTCTCTTATCAGTAAACAATTTTAATGTGTGTTTTATTGGCTGTGTTAACTGAAATGGATGACCCTTCTTTAAAAAAGAAGCAAGCAACAACAAAAGTTTATTTCTAGTCTTTGTAATACCAGAAGTACAGGGGGAAAGTTACATTAGAATTTTGTCCAGAGTTTTAGAGAAAGGCTATGTTAAAGTCAACGACAGGAATTTGAATGCTGAAGTAAAGTAGCTCTTCTCTCCATTAAGATGTCCCATCATCTTATCCATAAAACTGGCTATTTGGCACAGTTATAAGTCAATCACTTCTCTCCATAATATATAAGACGTCACATTATTTCTATCTAAAACAAAGTATAAGAGAACAAGGATAAAAACAGAGATGTAGAAGTTTGTTTGCAACTGACACCCAAAGCAACTATCTATCTAGTAAGAGGAGGGTGGCACAATGGTTTCTAGGTGGTGATGACACTCATAGTCATGTGTCTTGTCCCATAACTGTTCCAAGTCAATGGTCTGTTTTGTATCAACTTCTTAACAAATGACTATAATTATGTGACTCTAGCAAGTCTAGAGAAGGACTCTGGAAAGAGCTAGGCCAATGTCAGTTCTTGGCCCAGTGAGCTGGAATATTGAACAGGGCCTAGAGAGGACTAAGAACACCAATCAGGAACCCAAGGCAGAAAGCCAAATAACTGAACAAATACAATGGCGCCATGGGTTGTCTGCACCTGGGTCACTCACACTTACCTATGATTCCATGTGACTACACCAAGTTCCACGCTATAGACCATACAATCCAGTAGAGCTAGGCTTCTCCTGCACTAAGCACAACAAGCCCTTAGCTGCCAAGGCTCACCTGTACTTGGGAGGGAAAGTAGGGTCTAACATTTGTGTCTGATAGGTGAACAGCTATATTCGTATTTAATCTACTTTGGTTCCCTATTAAAATGGGCCTCAGCCCTTTTACAAATCCACTTGCTAAGCCATGCATCCACTTACTGAAACCATCTGAGGAAGAGTAACATTGTCACTGGGCTTCGTCCATGCACATCAGTAGAAAATGATAAAAGGAGTGATGAGACTGGTAAGTTTTTCAGAGCTGTGTTGTTTCGAGAATAAGGTTTATTTTCAGAGGAGGATTATTCAAGAATCTTCTACAAAGAAAAAAACCTGGTTATTCCAAAAGAGAGTGGCTCTTCACAGTTACTTGAGGAACTTATATTAAAATAAGACCAGCAATCAAACCACACTTCTGGAAAATTCTTGCAAACATTATAACACGTTGGGGAAAAAAAGAACCCTAACAGATTCCAGTCTAATCCTTTCATTTTGCTTATGAGAAAACTAAAGTTTAAAGAGATTATTTCTATTACCCTATTTAGTAGGGTAGACAGATTAAGGTAAATAAGGAATAATACCAGATGGAAATATGAATTTACACAAGGAAATGAAGAGCATCAAAAATGTAACTACAAGGGTAAATATATCTACTGAAATATCCTTTAAAAGTAAAGATTAAAGAAGTCATTTTAAGATGAACAAAAGCAGAAAAAATATGTCACCATCATTTAGAGTCAATAATACTCAGCGAACTATCACAGAAACAAAGAACAGAGTACCACATGTTCTCTTTCATAAGTGGACCTTGAACATTTACCATCATACTATAAGAAAGAGATTGGAAGTAGCAGGATACTGCTGTGGTGGGGGGTGGGGAGGAACACAACATCAATACAGGTACCTGATCTCAAACCAGGCAAAGTGGGGACCAAAGGGAAGCCCAAACTTTACCTGTACAATGTCCACTTGTATACCTAATCCTGAACTGTACCCCACATCTTCAAAATAAAATATATATTAAAAAATTGTCACCATCAAATCTGCACTAAAAGGAATATTAAAGGCTATTCTTCAAGCTGCAGGGAAAAAATAGATACCAGAAAGACAAACAGATCTTCCAGAAAGGAAGACCACTGGGAATGATTAATAAATATCCCTTATTTTAATTCTTATAATTTCCTTAAAAGACTACTTATTGTTTAAAGCAAAAACAATGCATACAAAGGTGAAATTTTTATGTTAAATGTAAAAGATACCAAAGAATGACACAAAGGATGGGTGGAGTGGAAAATAGAATTACACTATTGTAAGGTTATGGCAGTGAAAAGTGGCGTTAACTAGAAACTATGAAGTGTGAAGTAGTATAAAATTGATTCTGAGTGGACTTGGCTCAGCTGTAGGCCTAGAGAAATGACTAAATTTTAACAAAAAGAAGTATAACTAAGAAACCAATAGAGCATATAAAAATGAATATTTAAAAATATATTTGGTAAATTCATCATTAAAATAATGATAAGGCAAGTCACAGACAAATATTTGTAATGCATATATTCAAATAGAGCTCAAATCACATCATAATACATAAAGAACTCTTACAACTCAATAGTAATAAGATAAACAAACCAATAAAATAAAGTAAAAACTACAAGTGGCCAAGAAGAATATGAAAATATGCTCACTAATTATCAGAGATGCAAATTAAAATCAAAGTGAGATATCACTTAAAATTGACTTATATACCTATTACATGACCCAACAATTCTGCTCCTAGGCATTTAATCTAGAGAATTGAAAAATATGTCCACAGAAATATGTGCATATGAATGTTGATAGCAGCTTTATTCATAAGAGCCAAAAATTACAAATAACCTAAATGTACATTAAGAGGTGAATGAGTAAGTCAATTGTGGGATATTCACTCAATAAAATAACTGGGCAGCAATAAAAAAAAGAAAACTACTGAAATGCACAACAACACGGGTCCATCTCAGTACTATTATGATGAACAAAAAAGCCAACCACAGAAGAGCATGCATTGTATGATTGTGTTTGCATGAGATTCTAGAACAAGCCAAATTAACCTGTAATGATAGAAATCCGAGCAGCAGTTGCCTAGAGCTTGGGGTACAGGTGGCTGACTACAAAGGGCCACAAAGGGTTATGAAAATGTTATGTTTGATCATGATGGTGTTTATACAAGTGTATACATTTGTCAAAACATTGAGCTGTACACTGAAAATGGATGCATTTTCTAGCATGCAAGTTATACCTTGAAGTTGATTTTAAAGAAAATAAAAATGTCCTCTGAACAAAACATTTATAATAGCAATTCTCATCTGTACTCCAAAAATAACTGTCTGCATCATTTTAGCCTCCCCAAGTTTCGGCATCCTGATGGGTAAGATGAAGGAGTTGAAACAAATTATTTATAAGCTCCCTTCCATTTGAATAGTTTAAAATGCTAAAATTAACATGTCAAGTACAATATAAACTTCCTGTACTTAGTGTTATTTGTGTACCTGTGCATACATCAATATGTGTGTATA
The DNA here is from genome assembly GCF_000164805.1 of Carlito syrichta. NCBI lineage: Eukaryota > Metazoa > Chordata > Mammalia > Primates > Tarsiidae > Carlito > Carlito syrichta. The sequence continues at coordinate 211,643 of NW_007260128.1, read as the reverse complement.
CATCATGTGTACATACAGATACACAAATATATGTATATACACACATACGTTTATATATATATACACACTTATATGTGTACATATATACAGAGTATAAGAAGCTTGATTATTTTTTATTTGACATGCTAACTTAATTATATTTATACTTTTAAATACCCCAAATTTGGTGTTTTTATTTCCTGAAAACTAGATATGGTGTTAATTGATCTTTGCAACTGCTATAAGTTAAGAGTTATTTATTGTTACTTCATTATTACAAATAAGGGCAATTTTTATTTCTGTGATATTCTCATGAGTTCAGATTAGATCATAAGTTCTGCAGAAGTTTTCTTGAACATTCCTGTTCCTTAGAGCAAGTGAGCCTTACATGCTGCCATGGACTTTTTCTGAATCACAAGAAATGTTGAACATACTTGACCTTGTTCTCTGGCATTATGTCCACCTACATCAATTGTCATCATTTATTCAGCATGTAGTATTAACAGGGCATCAGAATGAAATAAATCCTAAAATACTAGTTAAAGCAGCATCTCCTGAACTTGCCTGTTTGTAAGAATTACTTGCCCACTCCCCCAGTAGACCTAGTGAGTGAAAAATCCATGGAAAAACCTGGTATCTACATATTTAAGTACAGCCCTCCCTCACCCAATCCCACACAAAAGGATTTTTAAGATCAGGCAAATCTGGAAAACACAGGCATAATGTGGGAAATCATAGAATTTACCTCAGAGTCTTGGCAGGTCTCGTCTCAAAGTCATTTGACGCATTTAGCATGCTAAGATTTGGATTGTCCCTTTCTCTAAAGTCTCTCTGGTAATTAGAGAGAAAGAGGTGGGTGGCAAATTATAAACAGCCAGCCAGCTTCTGGGGCCAAGGGTGAAGTCACTGTGGTGTTGTCTTGAGTTATAAATGTAAGTGTGCCTAGGTCCATTTTTGTCACATAGTCACCTCAACATATAACAGATATTTCAACCTGGGCCCTATATGTCAAAATAAATCATGATGTTTCTCATCCAAAATAGCTAGAACATGCATTTCCAAAGCAAAGGCCCAATGTAAGCAAATCTGCTGGTGGACATTAGGTAAGTATATAGCCAAATATTGGAGCTATGCAGAGTAGCTGTGAACCACAGGCAAGATGACAGGTCCAGAAGACAACTCACTTAAAACATCATTTTTAAAACCTACATTCTTAAAGCCTTCAAGACAAGACTCAAATCTGCCCAGGAATAACTGTAGCTGTCATCTCTAATTTAAAAAGCAGGTGATAATCTCATTTTCCAACCCTCCTTCATCTGAAGGTTGTTTATCTTTCCATAGATCCACAACCTACCAGCATCCAGTTTTCCATGGGAGTCTGGAAGGCATATGATGGTTAAATAAACCAGATGAGGAAATCAAAAAATAAGCTTAGTCCACTAGTCTAGTGAGAGTCATTACAGCTTGGGTTTTTCAAAAACCCCCTTTACTCAATTTCTCATGTTGGTTTACCAGTGACTAAGTAAGCAGGAAGTCACCAGAAAGTAATGAATCTCTGCAAAGAAAGTATGTGCCCTTCCTCCCCTTCCTTGGGGAGGTGAATCTCCTCTTACTCTATCTATCTTTTACGTTCTAAATAAACTATATTTTCCTAATCTTAAAGGAAAAAAAAGCATGTATGCCTCTCTGACCAAAAGAGGAAAATTTAAATATTCTAAAATTGATATAGGGAAGTTCTAATCCAAAGCTCTCTCTCTTCCTGGTTTATAGATGAACAGTCAGAGGGGCCAGTTGGTCCAGTCCCAGGAAAACTTCAAAAACATCATACCAGGAAGTGTAGAGAATATCCAGAAGATTATCTGTGGAATCAGCTAAGATTTTTTTTATTATAAAAGCACTGGAAATTATTTAGCAAGTATGTTAGTAGCATTTTAAAACTATCCAAACCTGTTAAAATTTTCCTACTCCTTTAATGTTGGTTGGTCAATCAGAATTCTCTAATTCAATAATTTCCAAGCCTAGCTGATTTCTAGGCCTTTTAAAACTATGCATTCCAAGCCCAATCCTAATTTAGTGATCTGGGATAAGATCCAGTGATATGTGTAGCAAAAACCTTGACAAAATTATAACTAGCATATTTTTTCAACACAAAATTTTTGTAAACCAGAAAATATTATGGCATATGTACATCTTTAAGGTATAACATTTTATATGAAACAAAAACCTATACATATATGCATTTGACAATTTTTGATGTACAGTTTGGGCTTTTTTTCACATAGGTCTACTTATTAAAGAGTAAAGCCATCTTTCTTGTGTATTTCATTTCTGCAAGCCAGGGTATATGATCTCTAGTTTTAGTCTCTTTAAAGTAGAATAAAGAATCAAAGACATTTGTGAAGAAACCGGAGCAGAACCTATTAGATTTTTACAATTTAAAAAAATAATTTAGAGTTGTCTTGTCCACATACAACAATAAACAAGTAGTACCCACTGTCTTCACACTCCAATTGTATCAGTTTACTTTGTTTAAATTGTATCATTAGCAGGATTAAAAACAAATACAACAGGCTCTGGTAAACACATACATCAAGTGCAATGTGCAGTGATACTTTGGAATACTAGAGAAAAATGGCCTGCAAGTGAGGACCACTTGGCTTGTAGTAGTCACTATCAGCATCTTAAGTAAAAGAGAAAGTTTGTTAAACCAGAGAGGGGTTGTTGAATAAGATTCACTAATAGTCTCTCTACAGTATTTCTTAAGAGGGCCACACCTAGGCGATTAGGATGATTATCTAAGCTTGGGAAGTATTATCCTAAACCAAGTTTTCTCAAACTTGAATGTGCATAAAAAATGTCCTGAGTGTCTTTTAAAATGCAGAATTTAGTTCAGTATGTCTGGGGTAGGGCCCAAGAATCTGAAGTTCTCATAAGTGCCTAGCTCTCAGCAATTTGAATAAGGAGGCTCTAAATGAGATCTTTAGTATGTCACATGTTTTTGTCAGTTGTGGCAGCAAAATTGCAGCTGAAAGAGGATTTTCTTGCATTTTAATCTTTTTACATTAAATAATTTCTTTTTAAAACAGAAGAGTGTATTAACCAATCATTTTCAGTAATCATATAAGTTTTCTTTCCCCCCACTATTTTCTGGAATAAACTTTCCGTTGAGTTTAAAGAAGTTCTACGGCTCAGTAACAAAACCTGTTTTCATTTTCTGTTGATGCCAACATTACTAATCCTCTTTTTCTGTCCCCACAGTGAAACAGAAGATGAACTATTTGTTCTTGTAACTTTTGGCTTACAGGGAAGAAAGTTATATTTATAGAAAACTTCATCAGGATACCTCTTCTAACTCTTCCAATTCTTGTGGTACAGTTTAGGTTCAGCCAATGACAGTAGCTAACAAAAAGCCAAAATAAGTGATTTCTTGGCAGCAAATGTTTCCTTGATGAATCACCATAGGAAAGATAGCAGGGGAGTGTGACAGTGGGTTGAGAAAGAAAGTAGAAGACGTTCTAACAGGTTGTCTCTTGCAGCAGGTGGTTTATTTCGATTGTCAACACATCACATAAGAAATTTTTAGCCAGTATCCCACTTCCTCCCATTCCTATGGCTCCCACCATGATGGCCACTTGATCTGGCCCATCACTGGCAGTTCACAGCTTTCCTCTAATACCAGCAGTCAAACTCTAACTACGATAGGCTTACACTTTGGATGAGATTATGCGGAGTGCCATCACTATGAAAGGAGCATTTGCTCCAAGTGGCCTGAGAGGAAGCACGTCTGAACCTGTGTGTTGGGAGGGTGAGGCTGGGTCTCTGTAGAGGTTTAGGAATGCAGCCATCAATTGTCAAAAGCCTGCGAGCACCAGCATGCAAAGTCATGCAGAGCAAGAGAACACAGCTGGGCTCTCTTCACAAGCCAAGAGGTTCAACAAATACCTCATCTTTCCTATTTACATAATTTACTAATGAAAATTCACAGCTCTTAGACTCCTACTTAGGTGGAAAGTGTTATTCTAAAAGCACACAGGGCACTTTTCTAGGTCTATTTTCCCTCAAAATCATGGCAAACTTTTTAGGGAGTAGAAGAGACTGAACAGGAAGGGTACTAAATAAATGGCTAGGTCTTATTAGCTAAGTCTGGCAGGGCAGTTATGGCCACATTTCCATGTATTTTTAAAATATCAACTCACAAGAGCTTTGAGTATTTTTATGTTGAGAGATGAGATGCTGCTGACAATGGATCCTGCTACTTAATCAGCAAAGTCTACCTTTTAAGATGTGACTTCACCATAACTTGTAATAAGGGTTTGTTTGTGATCTCTAGACTGTGTAATAATCTGGACATGGTTCTACTCTCTTAGAGGCCAGAGACCTCTGTGAAAATATGATAGGAACTGTGGGCTCTCTTCTCAGGACACAAAATCAACCTTCTGCATACAATTTCAAGATAATCATATATCTTTAAAAAACATTTCCTCCTTGTGGCTACCAGGTTAAAAATCCCCATTCTAATACAAATTAATATTCTCTGAGCCATTCCAAAGACAGAGGAGTATGTAACTAGGCAGATATGCTCTGGGTAAGAAACTCAGCAACTTCTGACCCTCTCAGTACAGTGCTGTAGCCCCCACTCCAGGAAAACGTTGGGGCGGTAACAGGAATCACCTACTGTGAAGTTCTGATAGCCACCAGCTTCCTGTGCTGGGACCAATGGAACAGGCTTCAGTTATCTAAGACAATTCATTTGGTGCCAGCTACAGCGCCTGCTTAATTGTTCAGCGTTTCCACGTGCGGGAACTCCTTCCCAGTGACTGACTGCCCGTGGCGTCACTGCCATTCTGAATCATGCAAATGAGAATGTCATATCCTCTGACTCAGAATGCTTTATTTCATTGAAAATTATTTTGAGAACTGCAAAGAGAGAGTTGTTCTTTGCTTAGATCTGACTTCTCAAATGCATCACTTTTCCTTTTTTCACAAGACTCCAGCTGATTTGGAGGAAGAAGGGGGAAGTGTGCAGGGGGGATACTATGGTTCTGAGCTTGAGAAACAGGTGTTTACTGGCAAGGACGTGCTCCTCCTTTGCTGAGACGCTGTGGTCCACAGACCTTGCCAAATTTTGTGCAGCAGCTAATAGTACATTTCCATGTATGTACTTTTCTCCCTAGCTTCCCCACGGAAAGGGCGGGTCAGGATATGCACGCATAGCACGCAAGACTGAAATAGCTTTGTTTAAGTAGTTCAGGAGCTATTAAGTGAGGTTCTTTAGCTTTGTCCATGCTGAGCACCAGTATTTATTCTGCCTCAGTCAAGCAGCATCGCCTAAGGTCAACTACCTGTGTATTCGTGTATGCTATACTGAAAGGCAGTATGTGCAGAGGGTTTATGGAAACAGACATTAGAAACAGGATTTGAGTTCCAATGAGCCAGTTGAGTGACTTACTAGTTGTGTGAACTTAGGCAATGTACTGAACCTCTCTGAGCTTCAATTTATTCATTTATAAAATGGGGTGATAGTAGTACTATCTCATAGATATTGTAAGGATTAATTTGGTTAATTAATATAGTACATGTAAAATTCCTAGGTCAGTTACCACAGATATTATGTACTGTGTGATGCACATATTAAGTACCTGTGATGGTTAACTGTTATTACTACACAAGTTCTTCCTGAAGCATTTCTTTAATTTGGAAAGCCAAGAGAAATATATATTGCTTTTAGTTTTAAGGGTGAAAGACAGTATAGCATAGACCTTGAAGTTTGGTAGTTCATCATACTGGAAAATCCTATAGCACTAAAAAGTCAACCAAGTTCAAGATCATCACTTAGCTGAGTGATTCCTGGGTTCAATGTCCTCATCTATTAAGTAATTGTAATAGATTATTCCTCAGGTAATTTTCATGGCACTTAAATCAAACAAAGGAGGCAAAACAGTCCACAAAGATTTAGTGTTCAGTTAATGTTAGTCATCGCTACTACTAAAAAGTAACATGAGCATAAATGTATACAAAGAACACATTTGTATAAAATGTATACAAAGTACACATTTGTATAAAATGTACACAGAGTATACAAAGCAGCAGCCATTCATTCATTTAACAACTGATATTGCACTACTATGTGCTAAGCATGGTTCTATACACTTTATTTTTTTAAATAACTCATTTATTTAACCCTTATAATAACTCCAGCAGATAAGGATTGTTTCCTAGCCCCATTTTAAATATGAGGAAACAGAGCCATGCTATTATCAAGTTGCAGACTCAGGATTCAATCTAGGCTCCCAAAACAGTCCTCTTTCAGAGCTACCCAATGGAGTTTTTCACAATCATGGAACTGATCTGTCTGTGCTGTTCAATATGGTAACCACTGAGCACATGTGGCAATTCAGCCCTTAAAATGTAATGAGTTTTCTCTAATCTTAATTGATTTGAATTAAATTTAAATAGCCACATGTAGCTAGTGGCTATTGGACAGCACAGGCCTAGAACACCCTGTGGCATCTCTTTACTGAAGAGCTAGCTCAGGTAAAGGAAATGATAGAGACCCTCATCCACACAGTTCTTATTTCACGCTTTTCTACACTGGTTGCAGTTCCTTCCTTCAGGACCCTTATTAGTACCCCCTTAATAAACAGCCTTTTCTGATATACGAATTATCTTAATAAAAGGAGATTCTGCCTCCAAAATACACCACTTATAATGACTCATTGTTTATCATTTTACCCACTTTGCTTTCTCTTCTCATTGTACTTGCTTGATGCCCCACACTATTTTTTAGCCATTGGTCACACATGGACAGTTTTCTGCATCCTATGTTCTCTAGGTAGGGCAAAAGTTTTATTTTGCCATCTTTTGCAGAACTAGTGACTTGTTTGTTGTTGTCTGAGCTAAAAACAGACCCTTAATGGACAGAAACAGACATCATAACTTCCTATGTAACACCATCAAACTTGGCTTTCCTTTGATCCACCAAATTATGCTTCTTATTTTTGCTTCTAGTTCATAAAATAAACTGCCCTGAGCATGCCTGTCTGATTGGCCGGTGCCCTCATCTCCAACCTTCACCTTCCACCACACTTCTGTAATTTGCCAGATATGACCTGTCAAAGTTCAGAAAGACTCAGGGGAAAAAAAAATATTTTTTAAAGAAGCACACACTTTTTCTCCTGAGTTAAATCTATATTGCAACTAGGAACATAATTTCATTTGAATGATAGTATATACATCTTGCCACCCATTCCCATTTGACTTCATCATTTTATTCAATTATCTGTGCTGTGTTGCTCTATTGAAACAAGCACTGTTCCATTCATAAGCAGGGCACAGAGTATGATTCTGTCACTTTTACCCAAGTCCCTTGTACAGCATCACTTATAATCAGCTTTTTCTCAACTGCATTTCCAAAATTACAACTGGGATCATTTTTCTTAGAAGACACATGATAGAAGTCCCACAGACAAACTTGATATTCTAAACAAACATTTAAAATATAACATAATGATGATCCAATAATTTCTAAAGGTGAAGCTAGAGGCATCTCTAGGTAGTTCAGTTTGATTTGCTATGCTCAGAGTCGATTGCTTAGCTCATGTGCAAATCTCCTGCTAAGTCATTTCCTCTCTTTGTTTTCAGAATGGATTTCCAAGCAGAATATTCATATCTTTTTCTGTATAAAGACTGACTCAGCCTTGCCACAATTTTGTGGGCAGAGTGGATTTGTGTGTTGGTTTATCTTATTCATCATTGTATGATATTAGGGTGATGATTTTAAGAGATGTTAATTTCTCTTGTTTTCACTGGATTCTCTCCTTTCCCACCTTCATTCCTATCAATGTGTTCATAGGTTATCGTTTGTGTGGTTTTTGAAACACAGTGAGTCAAAGAGATTAACAGATCATTTTGACACTAAATGTATATATAATAGTGGGCACTTGCCTTAGCATGTCACAAAAATTTTTAAAAAGAAGAAGTAGCTCTGTGTGATGCTTTCAAGAGAGCTGAGAATCACATCATTATAGGCATAACATTTTTTATCTGGCTGCCACAGAACTCGCCCACAAATGCCTCATTCTTCCAAGATTAGCAAAAACTTTCAGTCAATACTTGCATTCACAGTACCTACAAGGAGGGAATTTAAAAAAAAAAAACAGAATTACCTTTTGGAGGGTTAGGACACTCCTTGTAGTACACTCGAAATTTGTTCCTCCTGATCTAAAAGAGATCCTGTTAATCTCTGTTATCATACAAACTAAAGTTTTTATCTGGAAATTTTGAGAAAATTGTGTCACAATTTGGGGAATAAACATCCGAAGTTGTAGCACAGATGACTGTTTCTTCCACTATAACAACACACCTGCCCACACTGTGCTGAGTGTTCAGCTGTTTTTGACCAAAAATAGCGTGACCACCATACCCTACCCTCCCTATTCAATCTATCTCGATTGAGCAACTGTTTTTTGTTGTTGTTTCTCCAGTTGAAAAAAGTCAAAGAGAAATGTTTTGCCAATGTGGACAAGGTGAAACAAAAGACAGAAGCACTAAAAAGGTATCAAAATTGACCATCAAAAACTGTTTCCGGCAGTGAAAAAGTATTTCGATAGATATATTGCATCAAATGGTGAGTACTTTGAAAGTGACTAAAGTTTAAACAAGTAAGAATAAATACACAGTTTTTAATAAATAAATTCCAGTTTGGGGAGAGTTATCTCCTCATAAATGTGGAAAGCTGAACCCACTTCCATGCTAAGTGAACTTGTATGGGTGTGTAGAAATGTCCTTTAAAACTAGTTGTAAAATCTGTCCAGGAAGCCAAACTAGATGAATTCATTAATTATGAGGTAAGAATTATGAAAAAAATGAGACTAGTTTTATACTCATCTTTAATTTTATATTAACCAGTTTTTTTTTGTTTTTTTTTTTTTGAGTTGGAGTCTCACTCTGTCGCCCAGACTGGAGT